>NC_089912.1:26937334-27114834 GCF_040182565.1 Anser cygnoides
CTTAGCGATATGGTTTAGTGGAGGACTTGTTAGAGTTAGGTCAGAGGTTGGACTAGATGATCTTGGAGGTCTCTTCCAACCCAGATGATTCTGTGATTCTGTCATTCCCATTACCCAAAAAGGAACAGAACTTAAACATTGCATCAGAGTTGCTTCTTTAGGAAGATGTTTTGCTTTTGTTGCATTCAGTGTCTAGACTTTTTATTCATTTTGCCAAAGGTTAAAAAAATAATAATAAAAAAAAAATAATAATTAAATAAATTCCTCCTAAACTTCTTGGACTAGGTAGTCAGTGTTTAGGTGAACTTTTAGTGAAGATACAGAAAGTTATAATACAGGAGAACATGAGATGCAATCGGTTCTCAGCAGTAGAAGGAACAGAGGGATACTTATATCTACAGTACCCTATTGATTTACTTGACCTCTCCTTTTACAAATACCAGCCAGACAAAAACTTCAGTTTTGCCAACAGCAGTTTTATCTGTGGATAAAGAAATGTTTAAATGTTAAAATTAGTACCACAAAATAAATACAGCTAAGTGGGCAACTGTGTCCCACAAAATAGCACTTAAATCATGCTTTGAACATGAGAACTGCAAGATAACTAAGAAGAATGCACTTAAGAATGTATATACAGGAGAACCCTTCCATCCTTCACTTCAGAGCTGTATTACAAGGTGAATAATCATGCAGAAATCACTCTGAAAGCCTGATCTCGAATGCAGTCTAGACTTTCTTAAAGTTCTAGGCAAAAGAGAAAATGCTTATTTTCCTCAGAACAGATATCTAACTTGTCTCCCTGCGATTTCTTGTATTTATAATCATCCTTGTGTAAGCAAATGACAGGAGAATTTGCCTGAAGAACCATCACAGGAAAAATGAGCATTTGAAGATGTGCTGGTGGCTGCAAGAGTTATTCAGTTTTGAATTCCTCTGTATTAAAAATGACTGACATCACTCGCCTAATAGTTTTATCTGAGGGGACAACAACAAAAACTGCTTAGATTTTCTACATATCTGCAATCGCTATCACACTTCTACTTTGATTTTTCTTTAAAGGATATTTTTGCATCTAAGAAATACTTTGTTTTAAAAAGCTTCTACCTGGTCTAGGATAAAATTTTAAGAAAAAATAAATAAATTGGCACTACTTCAGCTTGCATTCATCTGTAGCATCAAATGAAAGTGATGCTGAAAACAAACATGAATAACTGGCTTATACAAGAGTGGTCTGTATCACAGCCTTTACAATGAATGAGTCTTGATCTGGGCTGTTAGGCACACACCTGTAATACAAAGTGTTTTAAACTAAACTTTCTACTAAGGGTAAGTGCTAAAAGGACACACTTTTCAATCCTCCACTTTTAAAGCTTGTAAAATTTTAACCATCCCAGTTGGTTACCACATCTCTAGCCTATATAAATCAAAGCATTGTTCTCAGTGAATAAAAACACCTTGGCACACAACCATATTGCAGTGGTATGATGAATGCCCGAATATTCCTAAGAATGCCCTTAGAGGTACTCTGTGAACAGAATTATTCTGTAGAAGGAAAGATGAGGGAGCACAAAGGCCCATTGTGCACGCTAATGCAGAAAAATGAAATCAAATACCATTCTCAGCAAAAGCAGAGTGTCTTCTGAGCAAAGGCTATTAAGTGTGTCAGGCTGCAGGACATTTTCTGGACAAGGCTATTATGTTAAGACATACTGAACACATGTCACTTATAACCCTGCCCTGGTTCTAACATCACAGCTCCAGAGGAAAAAGTCTGGTGCATCAATTCTTTGTATCAAATACTTACACACACTTCTACTCTCACCAAGTTGTCACTTCTCATTTGTAAAGAAGGCTAGAGTAAGTTATAATTAGTACTTACTGCCCTGTCAACTAATTAAATGTAATAAAAAGCTTTCAGTGAGTTTAATGATAACATGGTAATTACAGACGAGTTCTGAATGCAGGGTGCATGTATTACAGGTTTCAGTATGTGTCCCCGCCTTCCATGACCTAAATTCTCCAGCTAAACCACTGTACCTATCATGTGATTAGACAACAAGCACTGCCAAAGACACCCTACGTACAAGTCATGCCCAATCCAGTCCTGTGCATTTTTTGAGGCACTGCATCAGCCACAGGGGGCATGGATGGAAGGAAGGAGAAGAAACAGCCAGCACAGTTGCTTGCTTCCATTCCTCCTCTTCCTTGCAGGAGGCACCATTGCTCATATACGCCCACCCACAAAGCTCCCACCACCCTCAGCCCTTTTCCACACTTTTCTGACTAAAAGCATAGTTGAGATTTCAAACCACTTCCAATCCCATCTCTTTGTCAGTCAGAGGAGCACCTGGGGTAGATGGATACTGTGTGCAGCTACCCTGTTCACACACCCCTGGGGCTGGCTCTCTTCCTCAGAAAAGAAGAGCAATGACACACAAACATGTGCTACCCAGAGGAGTAAGGAATACTGCTCTGGAGGCCCAGAGCAGGTCAAAAGAGATGATGGAAACCATGTAATGCTCCAGCACTTTTCTGGCATAGTTCCTTCTTCTCCTAAGTATTTGGAAGAGCTATGAACACATAAATAATAATAATAATAATAATAATAAATAATAATTTAAAAAAAATAAAAAAAAGTGAAGAGCAGAGCAGCCAGAGTTTAGATCAGCCAGGATGTAGGTCATTACAGCTCTAGGTAGTCAGTCATTGTGCCCACTGCATTCTTCACACTTTCCCACTCATACTCCACATGGCTTTACATTGCCCACAAATATGGAATGTAGATACAAATAGCCCCTAAAATACAGACGTAATTAAATGAACAAAAATATAGCCTAAGAGAACCAATTAAAATGATGAAAATCTTTAATTTTATTTAAGTATAATTGTACGGACACGTGTATATACAAATACAGATCTTATGGGGCAGGGTTGTTTTTTTTGTTTTTGTTTTTGTTTTTGTTTTTTACATTTCCTTTTAAGTTCATATAATGTAAGCATTTCAAAAACAGCACTCAATGAATAAGTGCAAAGAAACTGCAAAGCAGGGCAGTACAAGCACAGGACCACACTGAGCTGGACTTTCATACCCAGATGCATACACAATGAGTGGCTTCAATGGGGGTGTCAAGAGTAAGCATGGAAAGCGGATTTCGCAGACTCATGGGTAACCTCCAACATGCCAGCATCTATTAAACTGTACAGACAATGGCAGCAAGCCTATTGTAGGGAGATTTGTCTCACATCCGAGAAGCTCGAGGGCGAATGCATGGGAAAAAATCAGTGATGCCAGGCCAGAAACAGATCTGCCCATTCACCGCCCCAAATTAAAAAAGGAGGGGGGTGGGACAGGAAGAAGGGCAGGAAAAGGGGAGAGAAGTGTGGAGGGTTGTACAGTAAAACTGGTGATTACAAAATCCAAGTGTAATGAAAGGAGGGGAAGAGTTAACACACTTTTCTAAGTCTCTGAAAGTGACTGAACCATTGCTCTCACTATGCAATGGATTAAGTTCAGTTTTGACAACTAGGGGTGGGAATCAACAGGTACAAATACAACCATTTTCCTTCCACAATTATGTAGGAAAGGAAACAATCTACTCATCTACTCTCAATACCTCCCAAATTTGTTTCTAGTTGTTTTGGAACCAAGTACATACGTATAGCGCACATGACACTGGCAAGATCCTTTCTGGAAAACAAACAAACAAACAAACAAACAAAAAGACTATTCATGGAAACAAAATCAGAAGGAGAACAGGAGGAAAAAAAAGTTTTAGAAAGAAAAAAAAAAAAAGAAACAAAATAACAGAAGAGTTATTATATCCCCAAAGCGTTTTTAGAAACAAACATGATACAAAAGAACAAAAACTAACACAGAAACCACAGGGCTCCAATATCAGACCTTTAAACACTGAAGACAAAACATTGATCATCAAAAGTCGTGTTGTTCCAGGTCTTGATAATGTGAAGTCTTGCAATAGATGAACGATTTCCAAAGATGAGTCCTGTATGCTGCAGTGTCATGGCCACTTGCCTCTCAGTTCTCAGCCATGATCACACTTGATGCTTCAAAGCTCTGTCTTGTAATCAACTCGTGATTTTAATATCCTGAAATTCTATTGTTCTCACTTACAAAAGACATAAGAATCAAATTAATACTTTATTATCAAACACTATATACAACAGAGGTTGCTAATAATACAGAATTTAAAGAACATAGCTTTAAGATTTACTTGTCTTTCCTTTGCCATCCAAGTAAGTACAGTACAAAACAATATTCTAAACTAACACGAAATGTTACCTTGTCTATTAAAGGATACACAGTATCCACTAAACCCACTGATCCCTATTTTCCCGGCTTTGCATTGCAGTCGCCTTGGCAGCCAGGAGTGCAGGCCATGGGGGTACGCAAGCCACCCAGGCTGAGGGAGAATCAATCCCTCAGGCCTGACAAGGGGCAGGCAGAGTGGAGGGGAGCAGAAATCTCCTTGCAGTTGGTGCCAACATCTGCATTCAGAGCATCCAGAGATTTGCTTTGCAACACAAAACCCATCAGTACTTAATTCTATGACTGGGATTGCCTGATGCCATCAAGTACCGAGTTGGCAGTGTCTTGTGGTCTCCTGGCCACCCGGGGCAGCACAGGGACCTGCCTTGCAGCTGCACCACTCGTGCTGTCCCTCACCTACCCATCAAGGCTCTGTGATAAACTGAAGGGCTGAACTGCACTTGAAGTAACACTGCTGGAAAGCGTCTGCTGTGGATAAGTGTACATCTCAAATTCTGACATCATTTAGAGACAAAGGGTGAAAAATGAAGTCACCACTTCCACATGATATTGGCACTGCTGGTACAACTGCCTGTAATTGTTATGAATCATTTAATAGGGTTACCTATCATGCAATATTATCAGTTAATAATCCATTTGTTAAGGTTCATTTTGATTAAGCTCATCTCATCCACAGGTCTTTAATTCCTACTTTGAGGAAGTATTAGCCTGTGTACCAAGCACACCCATGTTAAAGAGTGGAAAGTACCAGCTAGATTGTAATGGGATGCTGGCTGACTTCCCTCACTGTTTAGACTGCATATCTTTTTTGTGTGGACTTCACACTAGAGGAAATTTCCTACATTCCTGCCGTAAGCACAGGCCCTGCAACAAGAACATTGTTGTATGGTATCAGGCAAGCTCAGATTGTGGTTTAGCATGCATAAAACCTCCCTTTACATCTTAAATTGACTTCTCTTTTTCCTCCTTTATTGAATAGTGAGCTGCTTACAACTTTAGGAAAGCTTTTCATCGTTAAAAAGAAAAAAAAAGAAAAAAAAGAAAAAAAAAACAGCCAACCAAATACTGTCTGCTGTTGGTATCACTCAATTTTGTTATGCCAGAGTTTTTCTTCAGAATTAATATAGAAAACCCTTGTTTTGTTTGAATGCGCTCCATGTTTTGATTCACATTTAACAATTATCACAATTTTTGTTTAGAAAAGCTTTGTTTCAGTCTTGGTTTGATATTTCCCTGATTATGTTTAGCAGTTTGAATTTCATGGCAGCCTAGACAAAAAATACCCCAAGGCTTGCACTTCCTGGCAAATGACTTTTTCAAGCTCTACCATAGCCAAGGCTCAGATTCCCTAAACAGGGTCACTCCCAATTCCATCAAACAAGACAGTCCCATTTCCTACTTACATCAAGGCTTACCACTTTTCTCACATGTTTAAATAGGACAAGCATATATACTCACTTTCAGCATAAAGTATATCTAAATAATGTATTTTCTATTCTAGTGGATTTTTAAAAAAATATTTTGTTAAGTCTTTGGGAGCCCATCTAGTTTATCTCTGGCCGATAAACACGTTTCCTCTACTCTTCAAACTGTGCTGGAAGGGGAAAAGATAAAAAATCAACACTTGAATTCATATTCCACACTTTTTTTCTTTCCCCTCACCAAACAATGCTACTAAACTGTCCTGGCTTCTTTTACTTGTGGTTTATTCCCATGACTGAGGAACTTGCAGGAGAGACAAATCAAGAGCACACTGGAGATCCTGTGTCCCAAACATGATTCCTCTGGCCACTGAGGCCAGAGGACATGCTATGTCCTCTCATAGCATGTATTAACACCCAGAGCAGCATCCAAGGCTATCAGCTACTAAGTCAGCGCTGGGGAAGGTCACTTTATTCTCAAAAGTGCCTCTGCATTTCAAGAAAAAAATTGTAGCACCACGGTGATTTCTTTTAAAATAAAATAATCCGGTGTGCATTATCCCCTTAAAACGAAATAACAGAGGCACTCACACCCCCAGTGAAGTTTCCTAAATCTGACCTTGCCTACTGTGTGCTAACATTTCTAAATACTAACCCCTTTCTTTCACCAAAGGCAGTGTTTCTACTTGTGAGCAAGAATTTTACAGTCAAAGATGTTTCAGGACAGTCTGTAAGAAACAATGTCTTCCCCTTTCAGAAGCCTGTTCATTAAGAAACTCCTGGAGGAAATGGTGTTATATTATATCTGTTCTTAATATTTCCCCTCCAGTCCTGACATCATGACACGATGCCTTGCATGATCATCTTACAGTGCTGAACGAGAAGGCATAAATATTGTATTGGAGAGAAAACTCTCCCAGGCTTTCACTCAGTTTCTTTATCCTTCACTGACAGCATCTGCCACTACTCTTCCTTGTCTACACACGGATGACACAGTGAACTAACAGAGGTGACTTCTTAAAGGAGAATGCAGAGGAAAATAAGAATCACTAGTGTCACTATTATAGTTTGGCATTTTCATTTGGAGTCCTTTTATTTGTATGGAGGGGTTAAGAAAGTCACAGGGTAGGTAGGGATGGGTGCTGAAGCTAGTTATCCCCTTCAAATTTTTGCTGAGTTCAGGCTAAAAGGGAGAAGAAAAGGGAAACGGGAAAAATAACAATTTGACATCTGCAAAAACAATAAAGTCCCTTTCTTGGGATGAGCAGTTAGGTGGATCTTTGATGTTCCAAGACCCTGATATTTTCTGTGACAGGTTGCTGGAGCATACTGTGCTATAATATCAAAAGCATTGCCAGGAGGAACAATAGAGTTGCCAAAAGCCAGCTGGGTATCCTCGGTGTCTGTGCCGCATTCTCACCACGGGATGGCTCGGCTGACTCATGTACGGTATCATCTGTTCAAACAGAAAGCATACATGCCAATGAGATTTTGCATCCTTAATAAACTCTCACTGAGCCGACAACTGCAAGTAGATTTCAGTGCCTTTATGAAATAGGGCAATGAACCTTGTGCTGTCATTGACTTTCACAACCATGTAATATCTCATTATGTAGCCAACCTGGGGCCAAGTCCTGCATTTCTTACTGGCAAAACTCCCACTGGAGACCAAAGGAGCAGAAAGTTAAGTCTGACTGCAGCAGACTAAGGAATGAAAGATTCCTACTCTAAGAAAACACTGTAGCCCCAGCTTTGGATGGTTCATTAGATAGCAACGTCAACAGTGAGGCAGCTAAATAAAAACACCTGATTTTCAAAAGGGCTTGAGGAAGAGTTGCACGTGCTCAGAATTAACTTCAAAGTTAATCCCATTCCTGAGTTACAGATTTTGTCTCCTGAATTCAAAAGAATAGCCCATAAGTGCAAGCATGTACTCCACTTCTACACACCAAATTTCCACTGAAGTACACTGCATTTTGGAATATGCAGGGGATATGAGACTAGTCTCCCTTTCTCAAAACAGAATTCTGAAGGCTAAGACAGTCTCTGATTGTATACAATACAGGCATAATCCCAAAATCTCATAGGTAGCAGACTATTTTTTATGGTATACAAAATACAGATTTACATATGTACTGATAAAACTAATGAAAAAATAACTATGTGGGTTGTGAAAACATGCTTATGTATTGGCATCAGAGGAGAATACAGTCAAAAATACTCCGCTAATTTTATTAAACTGAATAAAGATCTGTTTATTTATTTATTTTTTAATTAAAAATCAGCCTTAGAGCTACAACTTGTACCATAAAAAATATAGGTAAATTCAAATTCAACTTAAGTGTTGTTATAGGTGTGGTATTTTTCTTTGCAAAATCCCCTATATCTACAGCTATCTAGTTTAAGTATTTTAAGAGCAATCTGTCTGAGGCTTGCCATAAAAAGTCTGCTCTGTGTTTAAATTTTCTTAGTACTAAATGAACAACATGAGCTAAACCTTTTAAGGAAGTGTGAAGTGGCCTCAAAATGAATTCATAAGCTATTTTAGGGTGCCTAAGTTTCCAGGAAAATTAACAGTATCTCATAACTTAGTGTAATAAGCTTCCCCATTTTAAGAGAGGTGTTGAAATACTTGTGATATATCTGTTTCAGAGCTCCCATCTCAACAAATTGCGCTGCGAGGATTACAGTGGATGAGAGCTGTGTGATCCCAATTAAAGGCACTAAGGTACGGCACCAGGATCACCAGGCAGCACTGGTGTGGAGCCTCTCACATTACTTAGCTTCAGTTAGATCAAAAGATCCCCTTCACACCCTTGACACCTCGCACAGAAGCAGGCAGAGCACTTAGCGTTATTTGGGTTAACAGGCTCTTCGGCTCCAGTCCAGTTTCACTGGGAGATGCACAGTAAACTGGATTAGCAATGTCACATTTTGTTCAGCACTGATGCTGCAGTCGTGTCAGGTCTATCAGCATGTCGTCGGTGCTATTCAAAGCAAAAGTGTGAAAAGCAAGCACTGATCAGTTGTGAACATGTTCACATTTGCAAGAAAGGGACAATTAAGGGGCTGGAAAGGGCTATTTAAAACTGCTAGTTCTGGTGGTTGTCAGAACCAAGAGCTGTTCCGTATTTCACCTGTGAGTTATTTACATTATTGTGCTTCGGTGGCACCGCAATGAGAATACAGTACTTCACAAGAGCAACTTCCCCATTAAATCATACCCTAAGAAGGTATGGGGAAAAGATACCCCTGTCCTACCTGTCAGCTCTATCTCCTTTGATATACGCAGAGTTGGCTCTGCCCAGTTTGGAAAAGTGTACTCACCACTGATGAACTAAAAGTACAGGAAAGAATGATGTGAACTATCTTCTGCCTCTTGCATCATCAACAGAATTGCAAGTAAGTCTGAATTTGCAGACTGAATGTTAACAGTTTTGTGCTAATTACATGCATGAGTCAGGATTAAAGCACAATAGGGCAGAACTAGTGTAAAACAGCAATAAATCCTAATTCTCTGTGACTCTCAGCTCTCACGACTGGAACACTGAGTACTGCTAACAAATCTCAACCAAAAAGTCCTAAACTAAAAAGATTAATTCTTAAATTAAAAACGTGGAGATCTTCTATGATGCCATTAAAAAAAAAAAAAAAAAAAAAAAAAAACCTCTTCACAGGGGAATTCATTTAAGGGACTCCTTACAAGAAATCATCAGAGCTTTCTGTCAATGCAGTCCCAAGGTCTCTTTGAGCTCATATATTAGAGCACACATTTTACCTGCAGTTCTCAAAATCACTTTACAAATATGATTTTCCTGAGAGGTGCAGAGTTGTAAAATCTTTAATGCTTACGCTTAAGGTTTGAATTTGTTTTAAACAATGAAGGCAAGTGACAAAAATGACAAAATTCATTAATAAAATCTGGAAGGTCACTGCTAAAGACTGGGAATGCTAGCAGTAATTAGAAAAAAATATTTTGACAACCATGAATTTTCCAGATCACATAGCTTTACATCATATGCTTCAGGTGTAATTATTCCACAGCTGCAATTTTTGTTTTAGGGACAGAAGGGGAGGACAGGAATAGGGACGATTACTGTAATAAATTCTGAAAAAAGAGTGATCTCTACAAATCAGCTTTCTGCAATTTCCTGAGCAAAACCAGTGAAATTAAAAGGGTTCAAAAATCACTTTTTTTTCAGAAGAGTGGTCACAGGAAGTAATCTGCTGAATGTGATCCTCCTGCCTCCTCATTCTCCTGTATACTGCAGGAGAAGATGGTGGCGGGCAGGGGAGAGCACACAAGCAGAAGATGAGTGCGAGAGGCAGTTAGGTAAGTAAGTACATGTTACAGATCACATACAAGATCCACAGGGGCAGCAGCACGCCTAACAACCTCATAACGGGAAAGCATGATAGCAGTTAGCAGATCTGGGAATGACTGATTATCTGATGGCAACTGGTCCAAATAATAATGCAAATAAACACTGATCTTGGGAGTGGCAACTTTTTGATACCTGAAGGGTTCAGAATGAAAACCTTCTCTTTAAGGGTATTATTTCCCCCGGTAACAAAAACAGCATTTCATCTCAGACTGCAGGATACTCTTTGTATGATTTGGGTTCTCTGTTTCACCTGCTGCTTTCTAACGCTATGCTTTTGTGATGGTGGTAGCTACGTATAGCCATTCAATGGGAAGTGAGCAGCACTGCTGAAAAGAATATACAGTGAGGTCACTACTATCAAGTGCTTATTACTCACACGATCTCTTTTGCAATCCAGTACCAGGCGGAATACATTTCAATTAGCCCATGCACCAAATCAAAAAGTGTAAAAGAGCACACTGAGTTTCTAGATTCATAGGTTACCTAGAGATGGGAAATGATCATCCTAATGCCTCCTGTAGAAGGTGAATATTGTTAATAAAAGTGCAAATGCATCTCTGCTATAAATGCACTCACCTTGCATACATATTTGGTTAGAGAACAACCCTGATTCTCAAAACCAAAATTTTTAGGTGAGTTCTGAAAACCCTCTCAAAGAAAAATATAAAATTATATTGTGCATTTATCGGTAGATCATTCAAACTGGATAACTTGTGGAAATCTTATTAATACTTCTGCCTAAATAATGGCTTTTAGTTAAAGAATCAGCAAATAACAAAGAAAAAAAAAAGTTGCTTCATACCAAAGGAACAGTCTCTTTCAAATAACATAAGAGAAAAGAAAAAAAAAATCTTGGTAATCTGTTCTTCAGGGTATATACTAAATTTTAGACAGGTGTAATGTTTATGGTATCATTTGTTTATTTAACTGTGCCTTTTAATTACTGAGGTTTGAATGTAGCAATGTGTGAACAGCGTGTTACAAATAAAACAAACAGATAAATACTATTTCTAATACTTGCCCTACATACCCACCTAATTTTAATGTCATGAGACATCCCATTGAGGTGGATGGGATTACTCACACCCCTAGAGTTAAACATGCTCCTATCTGTCACAGACCTGAGTCATACAAACATACACATGCACTTCCCACACAGACCCACACAACTTGATGGTGGAGAATAATACCACTTTTCCCTGGGTAGATAAGGGGCTTTATAAAAGAAAGTATTATTCTTATTTTTAAAGGTAGCACTTTGGGGAACAAATGAAAAAACGACAAACCAAATGAATAAAATAAAAAAAGTAAAATCAAATCATATCAAACCAAACCAAACAGAAAAAAAATCAACCAAAGATAAAAAAACAAAACAAAACAAAACAAAAAAACAACCATATCTTAAGTTTTCTCCGATAAGAACAGGATAGAAATTCACATATATCAGTGTGTGTGTGTTAGTCTGCATATGTAAAAACAATACTTTGTCTAATATACATATATGATATTATTTTAAAGGACTAATTTCTTACTTAAACACTATCAGCTGTATGCCTGTGTCATGTGCTAGCATTAAACAAGCAGCAGTTCTATTTCTTTGAAAGTCTTTTGACATCACAAAACACATGAAGTGTGCCCATTGACTTTCTAAGACTTTAGTCCCAGTCAAAAACTAGAGTGGTCTGTAAACATGCTGGATATTTGGCTTGGATGGACCAGAAAGTTCATGACACCAGTGAAATTTTATGCTGGCCCACACATTATTTTGTTAAACTGCATCAATGAAAAAGCAACGTTTTTCCTCCCCTGCATTAAATAAGGAGACAGGAAATATACCACAAGTGATATTAGCACTGCTAGAAACGAGCAAAAGCAGAGCAATTATACCATGCAAAGCATGCAAAGAGGAAATAAGTACTCAAGCACCAGAGGGATACACGCATTTTTAAAAAGAGATTCTCTAAGCATACTAACCTGCTGGTTCTAATGAATTTTCTACTTTGTCGTTAACATCGAAAACACGATCATGAACACCTATAGTTTTCATACAGCTGTCTATAACAAAAATAGAGATAACAGCCAAATATGTTAGTGAGACACCCTTAAACTCCCCACTTTGGTTTTTTTTTCTCTCTTTTTTTTCTCTCTATTGACTGTATATAATTAAACATATTTATATTTTAAAGTCTGTGGCACGTATCCATATGCCAGTGTAGTCTTCCATTGGTACAACAGTTTAAGAAACAACAAGTTAGCAATTGCCATGTAATTAAAATAAAGCCTTATGAAAAATGATAAGGAAACATGATGAAAACCATAACACAAATGTTGCTGTACAGAACAGATAAACAAGATTTAACAGTAAAAAAAAAAAAAAAAAAAAAAGATTTACTGCTGTTAACTAGACCACACAGTAAAGCATGCGCTACAAAGCCACCCTCGAAAGCTTAATCTAAAGAACTTACTTGCTGGTCGCACAAAGACTTTAAGCTTTAGACAGGATCTCCTTCCATTATCTGGGATTGCAGAAGCTGTAAATGAAGAATGAGAGAGAAGTGGAAGAGTAAGAGAGGGAAAATGCATATGATCCTTTGTCCTAAAATCAAATACCCTTTATCTTCCCTTCATCTGAAAGGTTGGACACATTTCAGCCTCTGCATGTAAGGACTTCAAGTGTGCAAAGTAGCTTGATAATGCAAAAGCAGGGAAGGAACTGCAGATTTTACTCTAATCTCTTTTTTGATTATTTTTTTCATAGGAGACATGAAGCACATGATATTCACAATGTTTCATTATCTACTCTCACCTTTCCACATTTTTCTCAAGAGAGAGTTTAATAAGGTTTCTGCTGTAGTGCATGTGTCTACCTTGAAAAATTCCACTTTAGAATAATTAAGGTCATTTACAGGAAAGCTAGTCTTGAAATGTTAGGCCATAGGCTTCAGTGACCTATAAAGGAATGAAAAAAACTGACAAAATGACACTGAAGGTGACAATGCTAAAAATATAAATATGTACTTACCTCCATGAAAGTAAAAATACACCCCATTAAATACACGCACTACATTCTACCGCAAAATCAGCCTCTGTATTCTCCACTTTGTTGAGAAAATTCTTATTTGGCTTTAGTCAAAATATGATTCCCTATGTTACATAACAAACAACCAGCTTATTCCTTCTTTCTGCCCTCCTCCGTCATTTGCCGTTCAAACTATTTATTTGGAAGAGCATTTACAGTATGAGGAGACAAAAAAGAGGAAACGATGTCTGGCACTATACAAAAGATCATACATATAAGTCTAGCATCAGCATGTACTTATTTCTGAAAAACAACTGCTGCTGTGAAAAATTCCTTTTGGGAATTATGCTTGCCTCAAAATACATGATCACAGGCAAACATACCAAGCTACCTGACTTGGGCATGCAAATATTCACTTGTGAAAAACCATCTGCACACACATTTTTTTGCCCTTGTAAAAACCCTCAAATGCTTAAAATACTGCCTGAAGCACCTAAAGTCATTTTTATTTCATTGCATAGCCTTCTCTATCATCCAAAAAGCTATGCACTAGGGCAGAACAAGTTGACTTTTGTAGAAAACTATTGGAAGCTGTCTGGATTTACAAAAGATGATTGGACTGGCAATCCAAAAATTAGTTTGTTCTGATTACCACTGTTTCGTCCACATTTTGCCATTATGTTCCTGTTTGTGGCAAATAGCTAAAAAGATTTACATACATATGTATGTTACAGATGTATGAGCACATACTCTTTGTCTACATGCCAAGCTCACACTTGAAGAGCTCCCCAGCTAACTTGAAATTAATTCCAGTAGCCTTTGATGATGCATCTCCAAGGCAGGCATCAGCTTTTTCCTACAAGGAAGAACTAGCAAATTTAGTAGGAACACAAAAAAGAAGCAAAGTGAGAGTCAAATAGAGCTAAAGCTGTGGTTCTGCACCTGTTGGGAAGTGCTTGAAAAATTGTTTCCCTCTTTTAATCACAAAACAAATGTGTGTAGAAATGATGCTCCCCCCTTCACACTGACAAGCAGTTAAGAAGTGCTAACAGCTGGCTTTGCTGTAGGCTCTTACTAAATCAAAGTCAGAAAAACTCCCTCTACTGACATTTACAGTAACTGGTGTGTTATTCAGGGCACAATATTTGCACTCTGTGGTTATATTCAGGAAATTGTGTCCTTTCTGTGGCCCTCTCTGAGTATATGCAAGCGGCGTTGCTCAGACTAAACAGGCAGTTGTGGATTTCTCAAAAGATAAGAATTCTATTATTACTGTATTGCTAACATAAAGGTGGAAAAGACATTTCCAACATTATCCAAAATAGAGAACACACAGTAGTTTTATCACCAACTGATTTTTTCCTGCTCAGAAATTATTTCAGAAGTACATCAGGATACACAATTATTCAAAGGCACATTTTAGCTTTGACATTTACATGCTGCTGTTTATGTCCACAAAACAAGCATGTTTGGGCTCATTGGTGTTTATTAGAACACCCTGTTAGCATTAGCACTGACTAACTAAGATAGCTAGGATCAAATAATATTCCATCTGGAAAATCAGAAAATGAATGTTCTGTACATATAAAGTTTATATGTGCATATAATATTTGTGCACTCTTAAGAGCAAACAACAGCTAGTGATTAGCGATGTTCTCTGGGAGAAAATTTCAAAATCTGCCCTCTGCTTAAATCTTCTTCTGTCACCATTCCTTATGTAGGGTTGCATATAATGTGCTGTATCACGAGCTGCAGTCCTTTTGCAACCATAACAGTTACATTTAATTCATCATCCTTGAAACTGACACAGTTTTAGTGATAAGTATGAAAAAGTGCCTTTTTCTTCTCCAAGGAAATTATGTACCCTCACTGCTTGCAGTAGAACTAGGAAGACTCCTTTTTAACCACAGTGTTTTACTCCTTTCAGAGGGAATAATAATAATTAAGAAAAAAGAATCAAGTGACATTTTGTTCTGCTCTCACATGTGTCTCAATGACTAAGAAAAAGGTGACAAAGTGATACACTGCAACCTCTTTGGCCTTCCTGAGAAATTAAGAGCTGTTTGTCAAGCTGGGTGGCTGCAATCTATTTTTATTTCCTCCCTTCTTCTCCTTTTCATCTTAAAACAAAAACATTGACAATTTGTAGTATTTCCCATATGTCCAGATGTATCTCTCAAACGGCAGAGTCAGGTTGGCTAATGTCATCCATCCTGCTCTCTCATACATTATTGCAGTTTGTCAGTATTGTTCTGTTCTCTTCTATTCCCTGTCTTCTTTATTCTGCAATATTTTCACCACTATATTATGAAAACCCTGACTCTTGGATTATGATGTCAACAACTAGGAATTATTTTTCCTTTTTCAGCAACAAGCTCAGGATCTTTTATGGCTAAATTTTAGGCACATCATACTCGTTGTCCACTAAGGAAAGCCAGGGGTGTTCATTAAATTTGTTTTTTTTTCTTAAGTTAATACCTTGAAGCTTTAACTCAAGTTGAAGTCTGAAGTCCTATTCGTCCACATGAAAGTAGTTTTAATGACAAACTTTTGCTAAAGAGCACAAAACTCCCAATCAGGGTGACCTACCAGCCAATGTTTTGAGTAAGAACTACAAAGGAACACCAAATGACCAAAACTAAACAACGGACAGGATAAGCTGCACATATTAGCATATTACTAAGAATAGATGCTAAATACCTTTTTTTTTTTCTGGAGCAGAAGTAAAGTTGTGGCTAGGATTTAACAAAACCTGATACTTAAATGAAAAACTCTGGGATCAGTTCAAACTAAGCATTTCCTACCAAACTGACTTCAACTCATGTCATGACTTCAGAACCTAAGGTTAGGAAAGAGCGCTGTTTTCAAGGTGTTTTACTTTCCAAGAAAGGTAGGTTTCCAATGCAAAGAGGTCTGGCTGATTCCCCAAGACTCCTGCATGTTTGCAAGAGAGCAACATTGCTGAAATCTTTCTCTCTGGAAAGGAGAAAAAGAACTGCTCTCTGCCAGCTGGGGTCTGTTAAATTTCCCTTCCCAGCTAAACTTATTGCTGCTGTTGCTATATTCCACTGGCATTAGCTATACTATAAGAAAAGATGTCCTTTCTTGGCCTGTACAAAGAGAAATTTCATTCTCCTGTCTGCACAAAACCACGTTAGCCTCTAAGGCTTTGGTATAAGGCTTTTTTATTTGCCCCCTTTAAAGGTGATATTAGCTATAAAATAGAGGCCAGTTCTCAGAGCAGGAAGTCTCTGATGTTAATGGAAACTGTCCCATGCAACATTTTCCATTTGAAAAGCTGAAATTCCCAAAGAAAAAAAAAGCAATTGAAACTTAGCTGCACAACAAAAAGAATCCTTTGAAAGAAGATTCCTTATAAGGAACAGAAGAGGTTATATCCTCTTTTTTTCCACGAATTATATTAGAATTGAAAAGGTCTGACTGGTTTAGTTTGTGTCACAAACAATGACAAAGAAACACAGAACAGGAAATCTGCAGTGTCACTAGTTCCTACGATTTCATTGTAATTCCTATGATATTTCATTCTACCCACCCTGCCCCTACCAGCAACTTCAAGAGAATCTCCTGGGTCTGTCTTTTGAAGATCACATTTTATACTTCACAATTACTCAAAGTCTTGAGATTAGGAGCAAACACGCATTAAAATCTCTCTGAAATTACCAGATACATTAAAACACCTTAATGATCATAAAAAATAACTTCTTCACTCTCTTTTCAAAAAAAAAAAAAAAAAGGGAAATTCCATAATTTAAAAGAAATTTAAGTCATAATCTCTGCATTCTTCAGGTGAAAATTCTGTATCCATCAGATGAACTAGAAAAAACAAACATACAATGAACTACTGCTCATAGGACTAGAGCCAAGCTGGATTCAAAAATGGCACTAAAGTAGATTAGAACACAGAATTTCTTTTCTCTGAACCACTTCTGGCTACCATTTTTATACCCTGTAAGGAAAGTGAGTGAAGAAAATGATTTTCTCCTCATCTAGAGCCAAACCATAAATATTTCAGTATTTGCTAGCTATATTTAAATATGGAAATTATATATATATATCCATCTCCCTTCAGCCCAATCCAAAGCAGTTTTCTGCTAGAAAACACATGGTATATTATTAATATATTATATACAAATAACAGGTATGTCCTTTCTCAGCCTGATAAGGATTAGCAGAGTTATTCAATAACTACTGGAGAGCCAGTCAGAGAACAAAAAGTGACATACACAGAAAACAGTGGTGTTTTTTTCTGACAACAGATTTTCAGTTAAATTACTATGTCAAACTGCAAAAATCTCCTTAAAGGAGTCATCCAGATATGGTTCAATCAAGCTAAAAAGTGGGCTAACAAAAAAGTAAATGTAAAAAAAGACAAGGTATGAAAATTTCAATAGTAATGTGGTTGTCAGTACCTGCTAGTCATGTGACAAAAGCCACAAATAAGTATTTTCTTTTCTGAGACAGGCAGTAGTTTGGCTGGCACCTATTTGAGGCTCAGTTTCTAACTGAAGAGAAAGTTATTTGGATGTCGCATATAAAAAGTGTCTCAACCATCCATCCTATTTACTGATACTCACATGTAATCAACGTTTTTCTCTGCTCGTCTTCTCATTCATTCTTAGCTTTCTAATTATAACATTGCACCTTTTACTGAAATGTAAGTCCTGATATAAAAAATTAATTCATGAATGCAATTCAAATCCTCATTTAGCATTACAAATATACTTAATATTCAAGCCACAATCCGCTATGGGCCCTATTAGACAGCAAAACTGGAACTATTCAGTGTACAAATAATGCTTCATTTGTCTAAGCCACTCAGATGGCACCTTCATTTTAGAACAGGGGGTACACTGGCAAAGGAATATAATTTCTCTTACTATTTTGTTTTTCACGTTTCAATTACCAGTTCACTTGGAATATTCTTTGAAGGATTATAAACCACTGTCTGTGAAAAAACGTGGAGATAAGCCTGTTCATTTCTTTCTATATTTTTGAGAGCTGTGATTTCTCTCAGTTGCCCTTTAAGTGAATGTTTTCTTCTGTTCTCTCTTCAGACGGCAAATAAACAGGGTTTCCTTGTAGAGAAGATCCAAGAGATCTCACCAAGATCTCTCCAGCTCCTTGCAGATGGACTACCACCCGCATCCTCTGTGTGCTATTCAAATTCTTGGCACTGATAAGTGCTTCCAAACCACAAGCACCGAACAGGAGTATTGGTCCAGGCTGGGAAGCCAACAGAGTATTAATTCGAACTTCTCCCCAGCACACGAAATCGAAATGCCAGGTTGCCTGCAACTGGACCAAACACTCAACACTGAGAGCCCTGTCAGAAGGACTGCACTTGGAACTTTTGAAATCACCTGGGGAAACACCACAAAGAGAAAACCCACAGAGCAACCCCATACACAAGACACTGTCTTTGTGAAGCAGGAACTCATGTTTACTCAGGCCTTCCACTCGTTTTGTGCTGTAGGCTACAGACAGTCTCCTCAGGAGAAAACATTTACAGCTGTGACTTGCCTCCAGCCCCTTTCAGGCACAATACCACTCCCATTAGTCAAATCCAATATTAAGGTAACCTTATATAATCTGCAAATCATAGTTCCACCAACTAGAAGTGTTTTAGCATTCAATATCCTGTGTCAGCTATGGAGCTTTAGAAAGTTTTATTTTTAAAAAACAGAGCAGACGACTGTTCTTGTAAGGAACTGAGTATGTGTGAGAGCATTAAAAATGCAGTTTTCCATTATGTTTGCCACAGGCAATATTTCTCAATTTGTGCAAGTGAAAAGAAAAAGTAGCCTATTAGTTGTTAGAAGAGCTGAGCCTTTCCCCTGTAGGTTTTCATGTGATTTACCATACAACACAAATGTATGCAAATTAGCCAGGTAAATGCAGAATTAGTTATTAATATTCTTCTCACAGTGTAGATTGAAAAAAAAAGTTACAAATTTGCATAAACGGTACAACTGAAAAAGTCAGCTAGAATTTAATGAATCAATAAAAATCTCCTTTGTGTGCATATATAAAGTAAGTTCCATACCTAAGGACAGTGAATGGGTCTTTAAACTTATTAATTAAAGGAGAGGCTACCTGAAAGGATTTACAGATTACTTTCTCCATGTGAGTGTTAAAATCTAAAATTAAAAACAGATAAATAGTGGTCCTATGGAAATCCCTGCCTTCACCAATCCTTGAGTTTAACTTCAGAAAACGGTCTTTGCCTGTCTGTTCTTTCATTCCCAATACTAACAAGAGTTTTGTTCTGATTGTATAAACACAACTTCAGCCTGGGCAAATTTAAATATTGAACTTCCATGGCTTACTTGTTCTTCATACCTAGCGATCAAACACATTTCCTGAGTAAATTGTGACTAAATTTGTTTGTGCCTTTACTATTATCAACAATCTTGTCTACCACCTCTCTGTATTTAGTCATCACTAGGATGAGGTTGCAAAGAAAAATTACAGAGCATGTTAAATACTCAGAAATCTCAAGATACCAGACAGAGAGAGAATCTCACCTGGAAATGCACCTGATCTAGTATTGCCAACAACCCTTGAAAACTAAGAAAAATCACCTACTGAGGAAAATAAATAAGTAAGTAAATAAATAAATAAACAGATGCAAGGTCACAGCTAATACTGCCTATGGCTTAATACATGCAAAAGTACTATAGAAATTAGTCTTTACAAATTAAGTTTTGAAATATTACAAGTTTTGAAGTATTACAAGGATATGTAATACAAATGCACATTTTGCTTTATTCCTGAATGCTCAAGTACATCTGTATGAAGTGAAGCTACAAGCAATCACGTAATGTTTCTGTGTATCCGTGTATGCATACACAGACGGATATTCTGCACTTTATGTAAAATATAAATCACAGAGTACACAGCAATGGAGAAAAAGACCTGTTAAAAGCTGTTTGCACAACAAACATAAAGAAATATTACCTTTGTTTTCTCACGTAATATAATTAATTTGTCCTATCTTTGCACTAGTGCAAAAATGGTGGATTATTATGGCTTATGTCATAAGCGACTATATCTTTCAGATGCCCTAAAAATAACCAGATAAATGACTTGTCATACAAATGCTATTTTAGTGAGTTGTTGGAAGAAAGTAACACATAGTCAGTGTTTCTGCATTAGCACTTAACGCTGAATCAACTGTCCCACTGCAACTGGTTGGCCAAGAAGAATATAAGCTTTTCTTGCAGTTCATAATCCACTGCAACTTATATATCTTTTTGTAGGCTACACAGACTGAAGGTAGATTTCGTATCAAAGACATAAAAAAGAAACCTATTCCAGCATTAAGAGAGGAATAAACCATGGATTTCCAGTTTAACTAAGCCAGTATTAATATTTTAATATAAATTGGCTCATTTGACCAGTATTTCCTCTTTCAGTGGACATAACTTGGTCTAGCCCTTTATGTGCCTCAAGAAGGACCCTTAGATGCTCTAGATGTAATGACAAGGCATCCCTGTTGCTGGCCTGGCTGGTGTACTGGAGCCAGACATTTTTAGTGCAAAACTTCAAAACACCCCAAAGCTCAGCCCTTCATGGTACTGGGTACCTCCAGAGGTGAGCAGAAGCTCAGATGAGGCAGACAACACCACTTTGGATCCAGTCCAAAGTCATGCTATATTATCTGTCCTCCCGGGTTGCCAAGTCCAGATGAGTTCGGGAAAATGCAAAATCGCCTCAATGCAGTGCAGCCTGTATCCTTTAAACCTTCAGAAGAAAAACAAAGCAGACATTTCAATTTCAGCTGGGAAAAAAAAAACAACAACAAAAAAAAACCTGTCTGAGCTGTTCCTCTGAAACAAACCCTGAAGAAACACAAGACCCTAGCTCAGTTGTACTTTGCAAAGACCTTTTTTTTTTTTTTTTTCCCCTCATGAAAGTGGGAGCAGTTACATTTGTTTATGAAGTGGGGCAAAGTTGTCATCTAACTGCAGCCTGAGCTTCCCAGAGAACCTGTCTCGCCACTGCGGTGTTTCTTCTCATTAAAAAACAAACAAAGCTCAGCTGGAGATAAATGAAAGGCATATCCTATTTTGAATGGACTTTTATTTGCGCATAGCTTCTGTGAAATATAAGGAGGTATAGATGAAGAATAGATCATATAGTTAGTTACTCCCACATTAAATATTTTCAGGTCTTTCTCTCACATAAGAAAATTTCCCTTTTATAAATGCAAACTCTATTACATACCATAAAATAAGGGCTAAAATTTCCACACTAACACAATATAAATGACTGATGTCATACTCTTCTATTGCAACAGACCAACACTATTATTAACTAGAATGAAATAAAAACTTAAGATCTCATTACTGTTTTCAATGGCATTAACAAAAACAAATACAGTTATTGTACAACATTAAGACTGTATTAGAGTAAATTGCTAATAAAACAAGTTAATACTATCAAATAGAGCACTTACAGAAAAATATATCCTCCTCATACTTTTCATAAGCACTTTTGCACTTTGATTTTCCCTTGGTATCACTAGAAATAAAATGTTTTTCTTCAAGCAGGCTATCCATTTTGCTAATTTCCATCTCTAAGAACTAGACATGAGTAAATCCTTTGAAGAGACATTATAGTCTTGTTAGTAATGACCTTCTCTTTTTGATCTTTAAAGCAACATGTTCACTCACATGGAATTTGTGGGTATTGTATCACGTTACTAGACCTCATACACTTTAATGGACTTCATATTACCCCTGTCTAGCTTTACCACTGCTGACACTGTAATTAAAGCTGAGAGGAGCATTCCATTCTACTCCATTTTCATGGGCTTGCCACTATCTTAAAAAAAATTAGAAACCTTCTAGCTTCCCATGCTGTGCTTGTAAATTCTGTCAGTTCATAAAAATAAAGAAATAATTATGGATGTTGTATTGTGCTAGGAGTATGACAAGTACACGGACATGAGAAGTTACTTCTCCTGACTCACCTAACCAAAGCAACAAAATTCTATGTTTATGAGGAGGGTTTTCTTGTGGAGGGAGAGGCACAGGGAGATGTAAAGGCAGGAAGACATCTGCAAGAAGCTGCTTTAGGCTCAAGAGAAATATGGAAAAAAACATAGACTGTGGGCTGTATTTTATTGTTATTTAAAATGAAGGCAAACAGTGAGAATAATGCAGGTTTGAACGTGTTTGAACATACATGCATGTCCGAAAGTATGCAAATACACTACTTAGCGAGAATACCATTGCTCAACATATTTCTGAAGGTCCTTTCCCATTGGCAAAAGTCTAACATCAGCTTAGCACAGCTTTTACAAAAAAATGCCTTTATGCACACAGTTAGGTTTTACACAGACAAATCCAAATTTGAGCTGGATGAAAAACAGGCATGAAGCAGAAAAGGTGATATTTGTAAAATACATAATAATCCACTGGAACTCAAGCCTGTTTCTGGCAAATAAAGATTCTCAGGGCAGAGATCTTCTGTTTCATTACACCTACTGTGACAGGGTCCCAGGTTTTAACTTAGTAGAGTACATATAAAATAACAGATGCCAGCACTATATTAATAACAGTACATCTTTATCAGGTGAATTCCCAGTTTGTTCAAGTCCTGCAGAGGGACTATTGAACCTTCAATCACTCTGCCATATGTGCCAGAAATTTTTCTCCCAGTCTTTAGAAAGATTTCCTTAGCCCTTCAACTCGTCACCTTCACCATGAAAAATTCTGGAATGCATTAAACTGAAGTTTTCTCTTTAACTGAAATTTGGCCACTGTGTCAGGCTATGGCAGTTATATTTGAGCTTCTAGCTTTCTGCTTCTTTCTTTCACCTATCTAGTTTGTGTTCATTGCCACAGGTCACACTCATACTTTTAAATCCATATTTGAAAAAGGCCAACCTACGTAAGCGTTGCTGCAGCCTCATCAAGGAGAGCTGCTGCCTCATCAGGAAGTTGACATGTCTCACCTATGCCAGAAAAGGACTGTAGACTGTCATAACTATGACTGTGGGAAAGTTTGAAACACCCACGGGACAGCTAACCTTTCATTTCTCTGCCACAAATTATTTCCTTCTGTGCTATTTTTTTTTTAATTAATGTATACCACAGGATGTTTAGCCCTATTCCCAGTGATCATTCCCAGCTGAACTCAAAATTAGATATATATGTGTACAGTCTTCCATAACTGGGACTCAAAAGCCCAGGTGGTTTGGAAACCAGTTCCTGAATGCAGTGAGTACCTCATCAGACTGTTGAGCTATACAGGTACCTCCTTGAGATTTTCCTTTCCCAAATGCTGTAACAAGTGCTCTCTCAGAACAGAAGTGTTTCTCCATCACTCTTCCAGAAAAGCCCCCATTTGACACCAATAATTTTCCCAGGAATATTTTCATCTCTATTTTTCACCCAATACTTTCTGATCACAGCAAGCACCTCCCCACTGCAAGCTTGTTCCTCTGTTCTGTGCCTGTTAACCAGCCATGAACTTGCATATCAAGTTGTGAGCAGCTTCTAATCATGCCTCCCATGTGTATCTAAGATCATACATACAGAAAAGTATGGGATAACACAAGACCACTTACTTTACACCTCCTTGCTGACACATATTTCACTTCAAAAGAGATAGACAAAACCTCCACCTAATTAATGTCTCTCAGCCACACAGTATCCATCACTGCTCCATTTAAATGCCTCTAACCTAATGCTGAGTCTCCACACCTCTGCTGGGAAATACCTCATGCTTGGTCACACCAGAGCTATCCTATCAGTGAAGCATACAACCTCCATCCTGCTTTCGGTAACCAGGAGGATCTGCTTACATTTGTATCCCAGTCCATGGCTAATCCATATCAGAAACATCTGCACTGCATCTAGTTCTAGTACCTGTGCAGCGCTGCATGCCACTGTGCATCAGATGCATCCTTCCCTCATGTTCAAAAGCAGGTTCAGTGTACTGAGTTTCTCTACAGAAGCCTGCATACAGTCCCAGTTACCTTAGCTAGGAAAAGAGCCACTGAAAATGCATATATTTGCTCCTTGAGTTAGTGTAGCAAAACATGCAGAGTTCAAACAAACTCCCAGCCAAACTTAGGAAAACGACAACAAAAAAAGTCTAAGACCAAATACCTCACTCCGGGGTGTGGGGAAGCACCAAATCTTCAGAGTGTGTTTGTCCCTCCGTCCATTCCCAGTCTCTGAGCTACCTCAGGCACCATCCTCCCAGAGCAGGGGGCACACCACAGGGTCCTGCACACCCCTGCAGGATTTCCAGCCAGGACAACACAAAACCTGCATCCATTCTGTGCTTTCTGGCTGAGGCTGTGCAGCCAGAGCCAGTGACACAGAAGGATCCTTCCTGTTCTATGTTCCTAGTTAATTTTTAAGATCACCATACAACTTCCAGTTCACTTTCTAGGGGTCACTGGTTAATCTGTTCTTCAGCCAAGAAAGAGCATTTATGGTACACTCCTGCATTTTCCTGTTCTCCCTGTATGAAATATCCTGCAGGGACAATTTTTTTATTTTTTTTTTCTTGGATCAAGCTGGATATTTTTCTGAAAGCCCACAAAGTGAGTAACCAAAGCTGGCACTGGAGCATCCTAATTATGAAACCCAGCAAGGAACTTCAGCACACATTTTGTGGACTTCAGCTTTCCCATTCACAGACCTGTCTTACTAGGAAAGATGGGATCATGAAAAAAAAATCAGGAAACAGAACTCATACTGGCTGTAAATGATTTTTCACTTCCGCCTTTTAATAACAAGATAAAATAAATAAATAAATAAATATAAATTGACCCTCTATTTGTAGCATGTCACTCCATTACTGTTTGAGACAACATCCCGAACTTCTCAGAAGGAGGACTAACACAGGGGGCAGGGGAGGGCAATGAAGGTTTATGTTTTTGTTTTGATTTATTCAGAAAAACATGCATCTTGAAACGAAGCTGCAGACAAATAGCAGGTCTGAAGCACTATCCGTGCTGGCTGCTTTCTGCTGAGCTGAAGTGACCATTTTCAGATCCTTTCAATCTGTGGTGAAAAGATCATTACCATGCTACTCCCGGGAAGTCAGTCCTCCTGCAAGTGAGCTCCTTTGTTATGAATATGGAACAGATGGAACCAAATCTATCTGCTCTGTAGGAACAAAAACACTTACAACCTAGCTCTCTCTATTAAAGACTCTACTTAGCTCCTTTATACCACTGGCTTTCTGTGCACTGCTGTGAGGTTTTGACTTTATAGAAAAAGGCACTTCATAAAAGCAATAGTTCTTACTCTTAAACCAAAAGAGGCCTAAGAACTGCAGAAGAAGAATGCAGAGTTTAACCCGCATGGCTCCTTGGAGATATGCAAATATTCAATTACTTTTTTTTTTTTTTTAAACTAGAGAAAGGATTTTTTTGGAGGAGGAGGAGGAAAAATAGCCATATGTTGCAAAGACTGTGCATCAATGGCAGTGAAGCACATAGATGATAATATGCTGCTCACTCTAATGAAGGTTGAAGCTGACTATGTTATTGCAAGAAGGAACATAGATTTGTTTTCTAATTATGTCTGCATGGATCAAGATGACACTCCTGTAAAAAGTCTATATCAGTCTTTCAAAAAATGACTTTTGGCAGGAGACAAAACAAAAAAAAAAAAAGAAATTAGGTCCTCCCCAGGAATACAAAGAAGATGTAATGCATCAATTTATTCACAAATAGTGCATCTTGCAGGGCCTATTTCCTAGGACTTTAACACAAGCTGCATCAATATTACACCAATTAACTGCAAATTGAAAATATGCATAAACTGTAGTTGAAACCAATAGATGTACTTATTGACTCTGCTCATTTGCAGCAGAGAGAAGCAGGAGCATGTAGAGTATCTGTCACATCTCTTACTATCAGAATAATAGTGAATGTTTATTCCTAGCCATGCATGCACACATATACACAGACATTGTTTATATCACCTTCTCACAAAAACCCATACAGCAGAAGTCATCAGCCTCCTTTACTTACTATTTAATATGTTAATACATTTACCATCTGGCTGCCTTTTCAGAAGTAATTGAAAAAAGGGTTTCTGTGGCAGGATGCTTTGATTCTGACTAAATCAAGTCTTCAGGCAAACGTCCCCCTGCCAGCAAAGGCACAGCTTGCCTGAAGTCGTAACCTTTGTTGGCGGAAGGGAACTGGCCTTGAAACAGATCATGAAGCAGATGTTTTATGCCAAATCAGAGTCTAGGGATACACAGGCTACTGCAAATAAAACTCTTCTCCTGTCTGTTCAATCATTTCAATTCCCTGCAGCATGAAATATGAACTTCCCAACAAATGGCCAGTGCACTGTGCAGCACAGCAGGGAGAACAAGTGCCACAGGTGCACCAAGGGCTGGAAAGCTCCTTCATTAGGTCTGCCTTTCAGCCCAAGTCTGAGCAGTGACATGTGGGAGCCACCGCCAATGAAAGGTGATGGTGTTTGTACAGACAAGTCTCCACCAGCTCGAATTACAGAAATTCTGTGCATTTGCCTGGGAGAAAAGGAGGTTCATAGGGCTGTAACCACAAGTCACGTTCATTAGCAGCTCATAATGAAGATGTTTTTTTAATGATTTTTCTTTAAAATTTTCCCACCTCAGACGTGACTGCTGATCAAGTACCAAACCACGAGTTCACAGAAAAATGTAAAATGAAATAAAACAAAATAAAACAAAACAAAACCCTGTCAGTCAGCTTAATGTGAGGGGTCTGCTGCACAACGTATGACAAAAGCCTGACAGGAAAGCCCACCATTGAGCACCTTGGTACCAAGGGAGGGCAGCCCTCAGGCCCTGCTCCCAGCACCTCTGAGGGCATGGCACGACTCTGCTGGCACCTGACCAGAGGCTAAGACAACCCATTGCTCCAGCTGCCCCTGTTTTTCATATTCTCATCTAAGCTGCTTCCATCCGATTAAAGCATTACATGTCTGTAGAGACACACGCTTGCTCTTGAGACACAGCTGTTTAAAACACCAGTTAAATGTAAAAGAAACCTGGTACTTTCAAGTCAGTTTCAATCGACATCAACGCTACAATCACTCTTTTATGTGTTTCTAAGCTAACAGTTGCACTTTGTGTTAGAAGGAAGGAACAGCTAACAATAGCAGACAATTTTAGCTCGTGATTATGGGTGCACAGAAATGGGGCTCGAGTTCACAAGAATTGTGTATTTGCATTTAAAAAGAAAAAAAAAGAAATAAAAAGGTAAAACACATATATCACTCAGAAGAACTTACTGACAGGATTTCAAGATGTTTACAATGCGCAGCAGAGATCACATACTCAGAAGAACTCAGTGCTTCATGTGCAAAGCATTTTAGAAATCTGGCCAACTATTTGGATACCTAAGTGACAGCTAAGTACTTCTAAAATTATGACTCTAATTGGGAATGCTAAGCACTTCTGACATATGGCCTGTAATACTCAACCTGTTTATTTTACCTCCTTTTGGACTGGGATCAATGCAGAATAGGATTGAAGAAGCATATGTGCAATTTTCATACAGTAACTTATGCATATTGTATTTACCCTGTTTTTAAGTGTTTCTTTTTTCATTTTTGAAAACGCGTATGGTCAGGTACATTTCAGGTCAGTCCCTTAAAGCATAAATAATGATTCCACTCAAATGCAGATGCACTGAAAACGGTGGTGGTTTTTTTTTTTCTTTTTTTTTTTTTCAGGAGTCCAGTTAAAGTGACTCAGATAAATCGTTTTTAGCACTCAACGTACATAGTCTCAATTTACATTTCAAATCTGAAACAAAACTATCAGTGGGTTATTTATGTCTGTAAATTACAAACAAAACTGTTTCGGTATGAAATGGCACAGGAAAATAAGTTACTTTTACAATCTTTTTTCATTTCTCAGAGAAAGCTACCATTTCAGGGTCTTCCTTCTTCAGCCTAATGTACAGTTACTGAAGAACTAGGGCAATTTCATGGGACTTTGTTAGCTGTTTTATTTGTGCATGGTTTTCAATGCTGAATTCTTCATGGAATGCACGTGTTTGTAATTTCACCTCATGTTTATACGGGTGCAGTATAGATTAGCACATAGATATTTGCACTTGGAATACCATATGCTGTTCACAAGCACTTCATAGAATGGTGTGCCTCCTTGTGAAAATCCAGCCATACTTGCACAGGTACCAAAAACATACTTTTAATTCACATTTCTAAAGTACAGTAGTCCTCATCCTCAGAGTTGATACAATTTCCAAAGTTTTCTCTTCCTTTTCTGCCTGCCATGTAAGTCTGAGATCAAATTCCCCAGAACCTTATTTTTATTTTTCACTCAAGATATTCTTTAGCTTACTAAAATGAGAAAGTTCTGGGCAGAAATATCTCTTCTCAGATAGGTTATGATATTAAAAATATTCTCCCCAGATAGCCATTTATAAGGCCTTTTCTCAGACTAACTCTTGATGTACATCCATTAGACCCGTGTAAAACACAGAAGAAATTCAGTAATTTGGATAGAAACAACGAGTATTTTTTTCTGATGAAATGCAGCAGCTGGTGTGGCTGGGCAGAGAGCAGTTCAAGGGTCTGTGAGTGCACAGGATCCTCAGATCACCCCTTACCGCAAATGTCGTCCATTCCACAGAATTAGGTGCCAGGTAACTACAAGGCTACTGGAAAGGGCATTATCCTCCCTCCGTTAAGGAGCCAGCAGTAATATGGAACATTATATAATTTGGGAAAGTCCAGTAAAAATGAACACTTTATATTTTGCATTCAAAGAATTTTGGTTGCAAACCAAAATGCTTCTTTTCTAAAAAGCTCACATATTTCCTCATGGAAATATGTTGGAGAACATTTGTAGAGAATGCTGGAGCACATTTGTAGAGAATAGCTCCTTCTGCCATTTTCTTCAATAGCAAAGATTTCAGTGGGAATGTGTCTCCTCTAATGCACATCCATTTACCAGGAAGAAGAGGAAGGGAACTATGCACAGCAGGGAAGGAAAGCTAAAGGGACAATAGTTGCACGTCTATCATGAGCAGCATGGCAAGTAGTCTCATCTCTCAGCTAAGACTGAATTTATCTTCAACTTCATTCTCATTTTGTAAAGAGTCAGTGACGTGTAGTGCTAGTACCGTGGTTATGCTGCACCGAGGACAAGAAAGAACAATTGGGCAGCTCAGCCCATGGAGGAAAGTGATAATCTACTAAGAGAACAATGAAATGCTCAGGAGGTACTTATACTACAAACATTTGATTTTTTCAGTTGAGTCAAAATTATTTATGTTTTTAATTTGACAAAATTAGCTTCTTTTTTTTTTATAACCACAATAGCTAACGCCTTTAACGCAAAGAAATTATTTTTAATTGAAAGTTTAAACAGTATGTGACTTTTCCACATTACTGTTATATATAATCTATATATGTATGCATATATAAGACCATACAATCTGTATACACATATTTGCTAAAAATTTATGAAAAATACAAGAAGAGAGGTCAGTAAGTGGAGAAGTAAGCACTGCTGCAAACATTTTGGTTTTCTTGAAAGAATAGTACTTCTAAACAAACAGGTGGCCTTAGGAAAAGAAAATTAGCAACAGATCCTTCACTGAATAGATTGACTGCAAGTTTCACAAATGCTTATAGCAAGCCATGGATCTGATCAAGTCTTCAGACCCTGCTGAATACATCAGTTGCCCCATACTAATTTTTTGGGGGAAGGAGGGAATAAATTAAGCTCTGTGTCACAGGAGTTCCAAAACTTCAGTGAGACAGAATCACCCCTGCTGAAATCAGTTTTAAGTTTGATGCTCAGCAGAATCCTTCTTTATTACTGATTATTAGACATAGTAAGTTTCTCAGGGGAATAAAACTACCTCTACTGATTTTATCATGCCCTTTTCTTGTGAAATATTTCACTGAAAATAATTGGAAGCTAATGATGCTTCAGAGGACTCTCTATGCAAGTGAAAAAATAATAGGAAGAAATGTTATGTTTGAGACTACTTTTTTTTTCCACAGGATCCTTAGACATCCAATGGGAACTCTCAGAGCCACCAATCAATTAATTTTCTAATCTCTCTGTAATGAGCTTTTTTCTCCTTCAACCCTTGTTTGTCTCCTTTGTAGCAAACTTGCGTTTTGATTTACTTCATTTTCTAACATCTTAAAATGCAAAAGTGGAAGAAAAAGGGGAACTAGCCATACCAGAATAAAATATAGCATGTCTGTTCTTTAATTCGTTGGAACATGATAAGCTCAAAAAGTAGTATGCTAGGAAATGGATTTTGTCTGTCCTGAACATGTGAAAGTGTGAAGGTCATACTGGTAGTTTGCCCTGCATTGCTTTTAAACCCTCCAATATTCATTTTGACCTCTTCCTTATCATTCTAGTCATTTCTTCACACCCTGCACTGAGTTCATGGACAGCTCCCACTGTATTCCCACAGTATAAGAGGACTACTTGCAGATGAACAGAATATTAAATGGTCACTTAGACTGTTTTTTCCAGGAGATCTAAACAGGGCACATGAAGCCATCTTGAGGATATTAAAGGCATGGTGGTGTGGGTAAGAAAAGAAGAAAGAACGAATACAAAATGAAATAAAAAGTATTAGAATGGTGGTACTCTCAATTATCTTATTGGATATTTGGACTTGCCCAAAAATTATGAAACGTGGGTCTGGTTAGGATTTTAATCTCATTCAGCTTTGTTGATTAACCTGTTTCTACTCTTAAAATGAATTACACCATCTTGTGTCTCTACTGTATAATTTTATCAAGTAAGTGACAAATCATGCTGGCAGTGACAGTCTGCGCTGAAGTGGAATGTATAGTAAAATACGTTTTTCCTCAAATGAATTGTTGAAACCGTTAATCTTTATCTAAATGCCCATAATAACTGTTTTGTTCTGCATGGCAGTTGCGAGAAAAAAATGTCTTCCAGAGAGAACTTTGGCAGCCAATCTGCTTGTTAATAAAACCTGGAGAAACATTTGTGATTAATATAAATTACTAATTCCACTTTTAATGCCTAAACGTGACAGTGACTAATTTACACAGTTTCACTTGAGCTGCCACTGAGTATTTCAAGTGGGACTGTGGACAGAATGCTGTTGGACTGGTGTATGTTTCTCAGCACAGCTACCACAGGTGCAGTGCTGCAGATGAGGAACCCTATCTCTGGCAATCATTTCTAACCATGCTGGCTGATAGCTCTGCTTGGGCTGGGGGAAAAGGGTCAGGAGTGAAAGCTACCTAACACCTTCTCATTATAAGTTGGAAGTGGCACAATTTGTACAGATATGGGAGCTGGCTGCAGTAAACTGCATGGCTACGAGGCAGCTGTTGCTTCTGCTACCTAGTTGTCAGCAATTTTTTAATGGTGCAACAGGAGATATCTAAAATTTTTCCAATTTAAGTTTGAAACTCAGTACTACAGCAAAGAGTGCGGGCTGGAAGGTGGGCACTTAAGTGACCGTCACACAGACACTTGGTTCCTCAAAGGAAATTTTGTGATCGCATGGATTTCTCCAGCTAGACCTAGACATGACAACAGCACCATCAACGGTGCTGCATATCCATATCGAATAATATCCATATTTAGAGGCTTCAGACAACTAGTCTTAATATCTTTTTCTTATGTACTTTAAATGTGTTCTTACATGATTGTTCATTTGAAACTCCAGTAGCACTATAATTTGCCCACTTATATTCAAATGCTAACATAACAATTTAAAAAGTCTTGCAAAATACACGAAAATATAAGAAAAGAAATTGTTAAACAATAACCTACTCAGCTCACATTTGAACTATATAACACTGTCATGACCCTCACTGGAACATATATTTACTCCTGAATAAGCATGTGCTTTGCTTCTGCATTTCTCTCTGAGAAACAAATGTATTTTCTACCCTGCTGAGGCAACGATGGAGCTTGTACTGTGTTACTGCCCCCTTCACCCTCTTGATGATACTGCTTGCAGAAAGGACCTAATCAGATCCCACCTCCATGAAGCACCAATAAGAACTGTATACATAACTCCATGAACCTTATATCTCAGAGACATCTGAGGAAAAATGAGTTCATGACTTCTCTGCGCATCACCAGCCAGAAGCTGAGAGATGTTAATTCTAAGCCCTCTTCAACAGAAGAGGCTGCATTCTTTTACAGTCCCCAGGATGCCAGAGAAAGACACAATGTCTTTTTCAGCCTGAGGCTACTGTATTTCTGCTCAAGTTTTCTCCAGCTGAAATACTTGCACATTTGTACAGACAAACCCTGCTGCAGCTCCTGCTAAGGATCCTGATTTCAGTCCCTGTTCAGGGCTGTATGTTATAGAATAGCATAGCTGCATAGCTCATAGTTGAACGTCTTCCGCATAATGCTAAAATATTTGAGAGGAGTAGTCCACATGCAGTTTTAAATGCTGCAGGCATCACAATACAGGAAGAACACCTAGTATTACTAAAAACAGATCAGTCAAAAAACATGTAAGAAGAAATCCAAGCTTGTGTCTTCACAGTATTTCCACCTACAACTCTTAAAACATAGTACGTTAAGCCATTCTGGTTTTATTTTCCCTGAACACATTTTGAATACCACTAGGACTGAATTGTCAGGGCTCTTTAAATTGATTAATATACTGCCATTCTGATTACCCTTCAAATAATTAAGATCATTTCACCCCCAGAAGATCAGCAACATTAACATTATTCCCCATATCCATCATCAGGAGCCTGGTTACTTTTGTGCATAGAGGTATGGCACAAGTGAGATTCTGATACACCTGCAAGCCATTCTTAATTCCCCAAAGCAATGCTGTATCTAGCTGGCTATACCACTTGATTCCTTAAATATTAAATATCCACGATGTAAAGGGGAAGCCAGGGAGATTTCAGAGGCAGTAAAAATCTCATTTGGCCAATTATGTAGATCTCAGGATGACCTACTACTGTCCTGAGGGAAAGTGGAAACATTTGGAAGTCTGAAAAGATTTTTCTGATTTTTTTTTTCTTTTAGAATAAAGCAGTTCTATGCATTTCAGAACACACTGTAAAAAAACTAAGATACATAATTCTATGTAGTTTATATTGAATTGCCAAGAATCTTGGGACATAATAGTATCAACTGCATGTGGTCATTTTGAGCCTAGGGACTCACTCATCCACCTTGTTTGAAAAGTTTTAAATACTGGGGAATAAAAAGAAAAAAAATGAGAATTACAAAATATTCTTCTGTTTTACAGCTTCCTCTAATATCAGAGCAAAAGCTAGTTTAGGAACAAATTTACTTCTCTTAAATATGAATAATTATGAAAACATGGAGTTCAATGCTAAGTATCACCTTATGAAACAAAGACCATCAGCAGTTGTTCAGAAGGTTCAAGCATTTGTTCACGGAGGGAGCTTGTCTTTGGTTTATCAGTAGCAGGCATGCATATACTCAATTTGTATCATGACACACAGACAGTGTGAGCAGAGAAAGCGCTGCCTTGGTGAGTTAGTCTGAGGAACAGGAAGACTAACATGCTGATGACATGGAGGCAATGAAGTACAACACTGTTATTCCAAATGTCACTGGTATGTTATTTCCATTTCTGTTGGCATCTGCTCCATGTTACAAAACGCATACTTCCAATACAACAGCTCATTAAACAGGTTTCAGTTTGCTCAGAAATCAAATTAGAACAGTTACAGAGTTATAAGTCCTCACATAATTATTAATAATACTCTTCACTTCTATGAGTTCTTTCATCCAAGGAATCTACATGCTTCACCTTATTAATCTCATAACATCACAGTGAAGTACCACTGAAAAAGAGCCTCACCCACCACTGAAGTGCAGCCACCTCTGAGATGTGAAGTTGTAGCTGTTGAACATCAAAACTGATTTAAAGCAAGGAATGATGAATGGTCCATCTGTACAAAGGATTGAAAGGGCTGCATGCAATTCATTCAATTGTACTTCCAGCAGAACACTGGATTTGCATACTGAGAGGAAGTTGCAATGGGATTTTTACAAGAACTGCAAATGTTAAAAATTACTGTAATCCATAGACAGACACCAGTATTAGTAACCATTTAGTAACCACTCCTCTAAGGCAAGGAGGTCACATACAGCCTTATCAAGTTCCTAATCCTTCTTGGTGGTATAATCAATCTACCTTCCTAACCTTTGTGATTATTTAATCACATAACAATGCTCAATACCTGCTTTATTTTCCTACAGAATTAACTGGTTTTCTTCCAGCACATTAGATGAGAAGGAAAGAAGGATGGATGAAAAAAAGCTGTCCCTCACCCCTTCTATCTGTGGGCGCAGTCTCTCATTCTCCTAATGTCCAATACCAGCATTTCTATAGAAAGCAACACAAGTCACTGGTCTTCCTACAGGGGTTAAGATACAATACACTCATGAGACAGCTTTCAAAGCTACAAATGTATGGTATATCCTCCCCTCTTTTACATTTGTGCTGTTATCAGAATCTTAATGGCACCTGAATTTTTGAAGCACACAAATCCAAATCATCTTCTTTCAACTTATTATCTGAAAGACATTCATTCGCTTTGAAAAACTGAAACAATAGAGACCAGCACCTCCATGGGTTCTCTCTTCATTTTCTTATATGTATTTCTCCCAAGTCCCAAATTATTCAACAGCTTTTAACGCTCCCTTTGAGGATTTTAACAACACTACCAACGTCAAAATCTATTAGACTCTAGTGATTGTTTCTGCTTTCTTTTTACCAGGACCAGCACTTAATTCTTCTGATGCTTTCTAACAGAAACCAGTCCTTTAATCTACACATTAGGCTAAGCATGAATTCCCTTTTAAAGGTCACCTTCCTTGTCTGTCTAATGTTATCACACAGAAAAAATTTTTAAAGTACACATTTATCAAACCCTTTCAATTGCTTTGATTTCATTCAGAACATCTCGAGTGATTCTGGTAAACCAGCTATCAAAGCAGGATTCATAGAAGAGTGGCATGTCTAAGCCCACTGCTGCCAAAGTAGCATCAGTGTTTATGCTGATCAGATCTTGATTGAAAGGTTAATGTGGGACCTTACAATAAACAACGTTTCCCCCAAAGAAAAGTGCAATTAACACATTAAAAATATTTGTAAATCCTTCAGCATCCCTTAATAGTGTTCTTTAGTTAACCTTCATTTTTTAGCTTTTGGTGCAAACTGGGATGTTTGGAGAGTTCCAAATGGGAACTTCTGACCTTATGTCTTCAAAAAGAAATAAAAACATGCAAACACCAGCAGTACCTGCATTACCTAATACCTGTGGAAATGAAGACAGACAGCCTTCTTTAATGCATTGAAAGACAAGTCTTCACTTTGAAAGCAAAACATTTGCTACTTAAGTAAACCATTGTCACCAGTAGAAATAATTTTTAATACAAGTTTAGCCTAAGGAGTAACTACAGTGACTCTGCTGCCTCCCATAGATGCTGAGTACAGTATGCCAAGACTTTCTAAAGCTAAAGTCCAAACTTTGTCCCAAGACAAATCTTAGACTTTGAGTCCCAAGACTGACAGAGCCAAGGGGTAAAAATATCCCAAGCCAGGCTTCTTATAGCCTATATTTTATTGATGTGAGGAAAAACAAGAACAAAAATGATAAAAATACAAAAACAAAACAAACAACAACAAAATAACCCCCCCACACACAACAATTATGGGCTTTTTATTACAGTTAGGGGCTACTTTTCATACAATTCCAGACTGCACTCAGTTGAAAAAGAAAAATAATCTGTTTTCATGTATGGATAGCCTAGTTTTGTCCATGCATATTGGTCAAGAACGCAAATAAAGATTTAGCCAAGGACTTTGTAAGACAACTAGCACTGGAAATCTACAGATGACTACCTGCCCTAATAATCATATAGACAAGTTAAACAAATGGGTATTTGCAAGAGATGCACAACATTTATCATAACTACAAACAGAACAGAAACCCCCAGTAATAAAGTATTGCTACTAAAATGGAAACTATTTTCTTCCCCACAACTGAAAAGATTCTCTGAAGAAGAATCAGTACTAGCTGCATCAATGAACATGAAGGAGCTATTCTTTGTTACATAAAAGCAGCTTTAAAGTCAGGCTGACAGTGTCTTCACATTTACGTTGGTAAATGCACAGATAAAACGTCTACCGTGCTTTCTTTGAATTTCCAAAATGGTATAAATTGCCATTTAAGCCAAGGTCAATTGGTTGGTTAAGAGATTTGACTTTACTGGACAGCTTAAAGTGAAATCATATATTCCAAGTGCTGGATGCAAGAAGGAAAAAAAAAAAAAAACGTTTAAAAACATTATTAGTTAACTATTGCTGTACTACCCCTGCTGGGATACAGTAATGAAAGTAGCTGTTGACTTCCTCAAAAAAAAAAAGGTAAGTAACCTAACTATCATGCCTAGTCATCTATGGCATCTATTAGATTGATTCTAACATTCTCCAGACTGCAACACTGGTTTCTTTATATTATCTCATTTTTCCAGAAGGAACTTCCTCACATAAATCAGACTCAAAAATTGAGAAAAACTACACTTACGCTCTCAGACAGCATCTCCTATCAGCAGACATACAGCCAGCAGTATAAGCCAGTTCTGAAAAAGCAGTATTTCCTGGTGTATATCAAGATGAAAAAAATGAGGGAAGTGTTTGGGGGAAGAGGAGGAAGTTAGGTAGAAGACAACTTTTATCAACAATTTATCTTTTCTGATAGGACAATATTACAGGTCATGGTCCTGTTTTGTGTTCCTATTACATCAATTCCATCCCATCTTACCTCTGGTACAATATATAGACATCCCTAAATTAAATAATCATTTGCAGTGAGTTGTGCCTCTGTGCATAACATTGACACCCACTAATACTAAGCTAGTGCTTGAGGAAGAGCAGTTAGCTCTATGAACCTGTTTAATATCACTCTTTGAGCACATGAAAAATATCAAAAAGCCCTGTTAGCATATGAGAGTTTAAAGATTTATCTGTAGTGTTCTCCCAGACAGCATTACAGGCAATTCAACCTTGTCTCTACAAAATCTCTAAATTCTTGCTATACTCAAACTAATCCTAAAAAAAAAAAAAAAAAAAAAGTACAGCCAAGCTGGCAATCTGGGAATCTCCTCCAAGTTCTTAGCCACAGAAAGTCTTTCTTAAGTCTGTGTTAACTTTCATAAAAAGTGGCCAGTGCCTTTCCTATGCTAACTCCTGATTTGCACAGGGATATGTATGGTTCCTTTCTTTGATTTCTAAACTTTGCCCAAAATTCTTCATTACTAACCAAAAATCCCTATCATGACCACCACTACCACCAAACAGCGATTGTTTTATGTCCTCCTCCATCTCCAGTAATTCAGAGGTTAGGGCACCTAGAAAAGTGTTTCACTACAGATCCTGCCAGAAACATCTCAGGCAGAAAGGAGACAATACAAGCTACTCAACTCAATTGTAAGATTTTTAAAATATACTCACAGCTTTAAGACAACAAGCAAGTAACATTAACCTGGCCATAAACCACTGAGTTGCACATGACAAACTGCTAAAGGATTGTAGGACAAAGTGAAGGAAAAATAATAGAGCAAATAAATACTACATGCTTAAACACATATTCTCAAAACATGACAGAAGGCAGAAAGAATAAAGTGAAATCTCAACTTAAAAGTCATCTGAGACTGCTACTGCCTCAAAAAGAATTCAGCCACAGACCTTTTACTATTAACTAACTACTTAATTGACAGGCAAAGGTAAGACAGAAAGAAGTGGAGGTATTATAAATGCTCTTGTCTACATATTGTACAGTATGTTTTTTGAGTTACAGAAGCCTCCAGAAGCATGCAGATGGTTGCAGTGAGATAGCCCAACTACCTGGCAGATGTTTGTGAAAAATGACATCAGGACTCAAACAGTCCCACAGTTTTTAGAACATGTTGAGGACACCTTCCAGCCACAGAGATTGAACAGAAGAAAAACAATTTTGTATTTGAAATTCTGAAAATTCTCTTCAGGAAAAGAAGCTACGACCAGCAGGGTGGAATGTCATTTGAATAAAAGCCCTCAGGATAAAAGAGTCAGGAATTCAGGAAAAGAAAGAATTAATGCAGAGGAACAAGGACTATGGAGAACAAAGACAAATTTTAAGAAAATCAAGGCACGAGGTAAAAGCAGCTTCCCCACAAATACATTTTATGGGCAAAAAGAATACAGGAGAGTTTGATGCTACTTAAAGAACTGTATTTAAAACTCTAATTGCAACTTTACAAATTATTTCTTAATCACAAATTTAAGAACCATTAAAAATATTTCTAACAATAATTAAATACAAATCAAAAAGATCACACTAGATTACTGTGGTCAGGAGCAGTATGGTTAAAACAAACGCTTCCTGACTGTCATAAGCTTCGTACGAAGAAATGCATGACAATAAAAGAACAGTAAAAATGACCCATGATTAAAGGTGATACAAAGAAACGGAACAAGTATTCTGAAATAAAATCAGTAAAGACACATGCATGACATAAAACCAGAAAGAACCACTAACTAAAAGGTTACACAAACAAACCACATGTAAGAAAAGATTTTTTTTTTTTTAATTAAAGGAGCTATATTTCTCAGTAAGTATGGAGAAAGAACCACTTAACATATATTCAATAAAAGTTACCGGTAAACCTGTAAACAGCTAGCAAAATCCTTCAAGATCTTGCAGGGAAGTGAACAGCAGCAAGATAGTGACAAACAACAAACCTATCTGGGTCTCTTCAGGAAAAGGGTATAGGTGTATACAAGTAATAGTAGTCAAAGTGATCAAATGACTAAATAAACAACACATGTAAAATCTTGGAGGATAAGATGATAAAAATAGCATGGATTTGTTAAGAATAAATGCTGAATTATTTGATGGAATAACTAGACTGATGGCAAAGACGAAAGCAAATGCTACAGCTTACTATTAGTACAACTTCTGACCCTATGTCTATGATACATTACTCCCAAGAAAAGAGCAATTGACTAGCTTAAATCAGGAGAGGAGCTTGGTTTGGAAATTGCTGTCAGGATTCTTCATTAATCAGTACTAGTCTAGTTCTAGCTGTGTCTTCATCTTCCGATTTCATCATCTCTGTGTACTTGCCAAACTATTACTGATACTTTATTCCATATGTACTACATTAATAAAAATAAAACACCCATAATTAAGTTAAAGTAATGAAAATGATACCCTCATTTTGAATTAGATAACATTATATATTTCATGACCTTTTTTCCCCTTCCGTGCTTTTGTGTTCATCTTCCCTTCCACAGTACCCCATCCATCTTAACCTGCAAACCCAAAGTTCTTTTCCCTTCCAAATGGCATTAAAATCACAGTTATACCACTAAGTGGTTAGCTTCTGCTTTCACTAACTAACTTTCAGTTACTGCTGTTTCAGTAATAATACACTTTTGTCTGATATCAGATTAATATACAATAACTTTAGATGACTGTCTGCTAAGAACTATGTAAAAACTGAGACTTTGTGTCATGATTTATTATTTACTTTCCCCACTATGCAGTCCCTAACTAAAAGTTAATTTCTCTCTAAATATCTAATAACATTTTTTTTCTTTCAAAAGTAAGCTCAAACAGTACTTGTTGATCACATCTGCAATGATGAATTCAGTTCTTCGATATGAATTTGACATCAGCAAGCTAGATTTTTTCTTCCATTGTATTTTTCTGGCATGACTATGCAAAGAAGGGAGGTCCAAGGTCATCTGAGCAATATACAAAGGCATTGCATAATAAAGAAAAGTGGCATTTTCAAAAATCAACAGTTCAGAAAAGACACAGTGATTGTTTTCTAATTACTGCATTTCCTGAAAATAATAGAAGCAAGAGATACAAGTCACTTTCTTAAAAGGTAAAGGGAGATGATTTTCCAAAAGCACTAAAACAACAATAATTAAGTTAAATGCCTAACCAACCACTTAATCTTTTTGTCTTCCAGAGGTCTACACTACCTGACATATTTTGTGTCCTTATATATCCTTAATATAACAGGCTACGTGGTCAGCTTTCCTCTGTCGTGGAGAGAGGGCAAAGATTTAAGATCTGATGAGGAAAGGAAACTTTCCCTGCCAGAGCACTGATTTCCTCACCATTAAGATACAGAGAGGTAGCAGAGGCAGTCTCTGCAGCCTGCACTAGAGCCTGCTGACAATTTTGATGAGGAAATAAGGAACAATGTTTCACCACCTCATTTCTTCAGCACAGACCAGTAGAAAAACATACCAGGATGGTCAACTCTCCCCAGAGAAGCTTTTTGCCTTTAATTGTTGCTATGATTCCTGTAACTGCAGCATTACCAACCTTGTTACTGTCCCCAGCACACCAAAGGCTGAAAGGGGAAAATACTTACAATAGAGAAAAGGAGGCAAAACACCTTTGTGTCTCTGAAACATGGCTAAAAGATTAATTTCAGTGAATACCAGGCCAATAAGCTACAAGTAAATGAACACCTCTTTACTGCTAATTTTTTGCTATTTTACCTTTCATTAAAAAAATAATTCCATCTAAACTCAGTTGAATATCATAAAGCTCTTCATATTTTAAAGCACTTTGGAGCAATTATTTTGAAGGGAGCCCTTGACAGTTAAATGAGTCAGTTAAATGAATGTTATAGAAGATACATAATGATTTTTAGCGAAATATTGAATCTAACCAGAAATGAGGAAAACCAGGCATAAGCACCCTGGGTGTATTTGAATAATAATGTCTTGCTTGAGAGTTCAATGGATTTTGTATATTCTAACAATGAAGCTATTAGCTAGGTAGACCAAGCTGAGGTTTCTCTCTCTTTTTTTTTCTTTACCTTCTTGTTTGATTTTAACCTTTATAAAAAATTTCTGCATCTTTTTTTTTTAATTTAGAAAATCAATGTGGATTATTTTTTTTTAATGCTTGCAGGTACTGGTGTCATCACTGTGCTACATTTTATTGCAAACACATGATGGTAAAGAGATTTCATTCCTTAGATTGAGTATGTCTGCTTGTTTTAATGATGATAATCAGAAACTAAATTAAAAACAAAACAAACAAACAAAAGCCCACAAAATCCAGTGTTTACATGGGGTCCAATATTAGAGTTTTGAGCAATACAAACCCCCTGTTTAAGTTAAGGGGAAGTTTTTGTGCATTATGAGAGTAAGACTAGGCACACACAGTACAGATTTATTTATCCTAGAACATTATCTCCATAACCCTCATTTCTTAGTTTGCTGCAAAATCTGAAATGGCATCAAGGTTTTACATGACTTCTCATCATCATATTAAAAAACATCACCATATTTAAAATTGTAAGCAATATTACTGTCGGCTATTATTATTATTATTGTGCTTCAGCACAAGAACAAGGCACTGTTCTGCTCCTGCTCAACTGCCACCCATTAGAGGATTTTGTTTGCTGGAAGAAAAATGAACGGATTGAAAACAGTCCACTAGGAATGCATTTCCCTGTAGATTTTGAAAGGAAAAGGAAAAACTTCAATGCTGAACAAATGAGGCTGAAAAACAGGGATCATACATACCGAGTTTCTCTGGTGAAATGAGGTGGAAGGTCTGTTTCACAGCAGAAAGGCCAACCACACATACAAAGGCAATATTTATTGGAACCTACAGTCTGCCTAAAGCTTTCAGCTCTCTAGCTGAACACTAAAAACTACCAAAAAAAAAACACTACTGAAACAGTCACAACCTGTTAGGAAGCAGAAGATTCAGGTCCGAAACAAACTGATGAGATGAGATCTTTGTTGGGGGATCAACCAAACAAAGCGAAGCCCCAGCGGTCTCCGAGCTCCCCCAGGTGTGGGTGCAGGAGCGGGCTGGCAGCTCAGGGCACCACTGCAGTGCTGCACAGGGCAAGGGCCATCGGCATCATCTGCCCGCCCGCGGCACCCCACATGCTCCACACTCCCTGAAACCACTGCTACGAGAACATGGCAGGATGAGAAGGAAGGGAGCAAAAGGCAACACATGGCTTGATGCTAGGAGTGCTTGCCACGGGGAATTACGGTTTTGAATACTGCTGGACATGGGCAGGTACACTGCTCAGAAACCACACAGACCTCACTTTCCCTGGATGATAAACTTTACAGAGACGAGAATACTTAAAGTGAGCAATTAAGAAAAACAGAGATAAGAATACTGAAACTAAGCAAATAAGAAAATCCATGAATTTCACACACAAGCTATTTTTCCCCATATCTGGGACGAGCTTCCACCCTTCCCTCCTCGCCTCCTCCACTTCAGTGTGTTGCAATAAACGTAGCAGCCCGTTTTGCTTTAAAAGTCAGCCACGGTTCAGCGAACAGGCTGACACGCTATTTCATGTGAGAAAAGAAGCTGTGATTTAATCTCATTTCCACTAGCTAGATTCCTAGCTAATGTATCTGGGGATAGTTAAGCCTGTGTTCACTGTAAAACATCTGCATTGGCCCTCTGCATTTCCACAGAGCATAGGTGAAAAATTAGCTAGGTTTCTTGCACTTGCTAGGCAACAACGGTAAATCTCCATATACTCACAGATGTAGAAATACTCCCGGCCTGGCCTGAACTCAAATCCTAGTGAGAAGGGCGTGAAGAGCTGGAATTTTTCTGAGAACTTCAGCGGTCCATTTGGGGAGTGTGGCCGATTGCACTCCCACCTCTTGAACCCTTTGGAGGTGTGATCGCAGGAGCTGTAGCCGTCAAAGTTCACCATGTACAGAACATAGCGTTCGGTCTTATCTTCTGGCACTGAATCTTCGTAGTGAGGGCAGAACACATCCAGGTAGTCATTGATGCACACATCGATGTGGTAGTCACCCTGCTGGAATCTGAAATCAAAGAAAGAGTTCAGACATAAGCACAGTTAATGCAGGATGACCTTGTTGCAGGATAACGTTCTCGTAAAGGGGGCATCACTAATGTAATTTCACTTCACTCCAGCCACGCACATTCACTCTCTAAACTAACCCTTAATATTCACCAGAGCTATCAGAGACTGCTTGTGCAGGACTATGGTTATATGACTTTCTGGATAAAGGTTTTGTTCCTTTTTTCTGACAAAATGAGTTGTCTCATGCTAACGCACACCAAGTTACAGACTATCTCTCCCTATGTCTTTATTGAATAAACAAAGTCTCTGCTTTTTGTTTATTTATTTATTTTTATTAAATTGGAGGGAGAAGCAAGAAGAAACAAAGAAGCCAAAACTGTATCAGCCTCCCCATACCAGTGCCTATATAAACATATACCTGTGCAGAAAAATAAGCAACCCAGGCATGCCCTTTTCTATAAATCAGGCGGTAGTCACCCCTGTGTTGAAAGCCGACTTGACTATAAGAACTTACAGTTACTGCAAGAGCACAAACAGGTTTACTCTCTTCATGATTAGCAGCAGTTTGTCAAGACGCAAAGAAAACCCTGTATTGCTTTTTAAAGATATTTGAAAAGCACTACAACTCCTTTGCCAGAAGTACATACTGGAGACGTCACTTTGCTCAGATAAAAGGATTCTGGGATACGAATTATCAGCTCTCAGCCTAAGGTGACAGGTCTGAATAAATGCCAGCTGAGAAATGCAGCGCAAGGCACCAGCACAGATGCACTTTATTATTATTACTATTACTGAGGAGTCCTCAGAGGCGTGGGATTCTTGTTTTTTTGGGGATGTGTGTGTTCTTTTTCCTTCCCTCCATGTTTCACATACGTTACTTTCCTAACGCCTGCCGTAGAATCTGGAAGAAACTATGGGAACAAATTCACTGCCTCCATGGGAGCTTATACCGTGATGGATTTAATGATTCCATAAAGCAGGTCTGTACGTCTATCAGACTCCCTGGGGCTGCCAAAGAAACCAACCACTGACCTGCTCCACATCAGGGAACTGGGCTACTTGTAGCTCCTCTCTTTCGCGGCTGCAGTTGTCAAGTGTACCACAGAGCAATAAAAAGGCCATGACAGATTTAACTATAATACTTCTTTTTAGCTGAGGGGCATATTTTAAACACCTGATGGGCTTGAAATCTGCCATCTGGAGCCTTCTATCTAATTTCAGAGAAAAAGCAATGATCTGCTGGCCCTCCAAGGATAAATTCAGAGCAAACTATACCTTTTCATATCCCTACAATAATTTAGCTTCAATAAAATAGCTTTTTAAAGGAAAAAAATTGAACACGCATCAAGGCATGATATATCTGTATAATTTCAGCCAGTGCACAGACTCAGAGTTCCATTCTGAAACAAGAAGTCTTTCTTTTCTTAAACACAGTTCTTTCACGAAAATTCACATTTATCTAAATCATTAGTTAAAAATCTATTTTGTGCTCCAGTGCTTTCAAAACCTGTCACACAGATACTGTCTTAACACACTTACAAAAACGTACTGTTTTGAAACTGGTGCCTGTTCTCTGTATCAGTTAGCAGTACACCATTTCTTACTAGTTATAAAAAGAAATATCTAATAAGTTGAAAACTAGGAGGCTTTATTCTAGCAATGATAACTCTGTTTTTGTTTTGGCTGCATTTTTTTAATTACATTTTTTATTTGATTTTGTAACTAGTAACTAAAATGATAATTAATATGTGCATATATACATGTACATTTATTTTAAATTTGCACGCTTCTTATTCTCAAGCCCACCTCTCATACCACCCTCTGCCTTCACAATAATGCTTAATCATGGTTTTGTGACAGAAAATGCACACGTTTCGAACTAAGACTAAGAACTAGATTTAAGTAACTGTAGACATTCAGGATCAGACTGGTCTCCTTAACACTGGATTTTAACAATACAAATAACCTCATGCAAACTGCTTCTCCAGACTCCCTTTAAGTCAATGGAGAGAAATAGGGACTTTGAGTCCAATTCTTCTGACCTGTTTTGGCCCAACATGCGCTGGGGTGAGAGAGATCTCACTCCAGGGGCAGCTGTTCCTCTCCTTTAACTACAAGGAGACTCTAGACAGATGGAATCTATACTGTGAATGTCTGAATTTGAAAGGGTGAATCTGACCACGCAGTCCACGATATTGGAGATTATAAACACACAGAGCCTGAATTTGTGATCACACATTAAATCCAAGTTAGCAAGGAAATCAAACTTGAAATCTGCACCAGTGACCCGTGCTCCAAGCACTGCACACAAGGAGCTTGCCTGACACCCTTTTGGCAAGGTCCCCTCCTGTATTCCTGTTCAACAAACAAAACCACAACACAACCATCACCTTTTGCCACAGGTTCATTCTGATTTCTACTAACCCAAGAGCTGAAACAGCTGAGCGTCCCAGGATGCCCTTGGCCAGCCCAGCACAGCTGGACACGGGAGCAAGAAGCAAGCACTGGCTGCAGAGCCAGCCTGAGGCCCAAGTACTCAGCTATGTACCTTTCATCCTGCTGCCTTTCCCTTCCTCGTCACCCCTCCCCTGCTCTGCCACTACTTTCAACCCACAGACATCTGAGGTGGCCTGCATGCATTTGCATTCGTGCCTCTAAAAACGGAGGAAGACTGTGTGTATTTCAAGTGATCTGAACTGGCTGATCTTAGCTGATATTGCTGGCACAGCAGTGAACATGGTCCAGGGAAAACATGTACCAAGGTATTTTATTAAGCAGCTCTGAGCGAAGCCACTTCACTCTGTAGAGCAACAGCAATACTGAGAAGAGGTTATTAGCCAACCAAGAAGCAGAAAGCAGGTATTTATTTATTTCTTCTCTCGTAATGTCTTAAAGAACTCAGTAATCAAAGACTCAGCATGAGTACTTTACAGATGTAGAACAAATTTTGTTTTTCCAAAATAGGCTACAAAATCTGCATTGTGCGTGTTGGAGTGAACAACGAGACAGTTCCTGCTTCTACAATTATAAAGAGTTATTTTCCTGAAGAGAAACCAAAAAGGCTTCTGACATGAGCAGGAAGGCACAGGGGTGGCCATGGATAACTCACAGCAAAACTCATCAGCTCAGACTCCTCAAAGCTATTAAAGGGAAAACACTCCGGAAACACATTTCCAAGAATTTAAAACTACATCCAAAAGGAAAACACATTTACAGCCAAAAGCCTCTTAGTAGTAGTGTAAAGTCAGGCATTGGAGTGAAACCAAAGTTCACTTCAAATGAAAGTATTTATCAGTGTTTAGCCACACACACGTGTCAAAGAGCATAACATGTAAAGGGAAGGTGGGATCTGTTTACAGATATATTTGGAGAGATGACAGGAACAAGACTTCCTACAGACTGTATATAATAATAATGCATTTCTCCCTTCTTCCAGTCTCTTTCAACATAGAATGCAAAGCTTACTTTTCAACACATCTCTAGCAATACTACTGACTTTCCTTTTCCTTTCCTCAGTTAGGTTTTCATCGTGTCCTGGGAGGTCCTCATCTGGACCCCTGAGCACTTCTGGAACCAAGTGGTAATCAGGATCTTTATAGATCCTACTATGAATAATAATAATATTAAAAAAAAAAATCCTATCTAGATTTTGTGTAACAGAATACAGTGGTGTGGTAGAAACCAATCAAAAAGGCTTCCCCAAAACTCAGGGTATGCGAATCTTCTCAGAAATACTGCCATTTGTCTCCCTGGACTCTGCCTTACACATAGAAAAACACAGCTATTCTTCAAACATAATTAACCTTTGTTTAGTGTCAGGTGGCATTCAAACAGTGTCTTGGAAACTTGCATAGTACAAGGCTACCTATTAAGCAGTACAGCTATAAAAGCTATTTTCAAGACAGAGACAGATAGTTAAGTAGCTTCTAAACCAAAACATTACCATAACCAACAAACCATCAGCTTGCTATGCAAAACTTGCACACAGCTTCTAGCAAAGACTGTCCCTGTGAATGTTTCTGGGTTCAAGTGCCACTGCACAAATACCCAGGTATTCAGGATGCAAAGAAAGAAATTCACAGTAATTTTAACTGGAGAACTATAAGACTAGCAAAACATTTTCAAAGTAATTTTATCTTCTATATTCTGTTTATCCATTAATGGAAGTGAAAGTACACAATCTGTATGCACACTTCTCTTCATAATTTGAAGTTCTGAAGCATATGTGGCTCATTTTGAATTTAATAGCTTTGCTGGTCACTGAAACAAGTGATGATTTATTTAAATAGATATTTAGAATGCAACAACAGTTTTGTTTGTTGGGTTTTGTTCCTTTTTTCCTTTCTTTCTTGGAATAAAGGCTATAAAAAATCCAGTTTAAAAACAGCACAAATAACACTAATTGCCCATTATCATTTAGATAGATAAACAATTGCAATAGCTCCTGCTTTTTGCTTCCCATAAAAATCTTATTAGTTATATTCTATCATCCTTCCTGTAAAATCGACATGCCAGATGCTCTACTTCAAGATAAGTGTACTGGAAAATTTTCTTTTTACTATGTCAACCTTTCTTTATTTTAAACCTGTTCTATCAAATGCATGCAGCAAGGCTTCATTGTGAATCCAGGAAAAAAATAAATAAAATAACTGCTTTAAGTATGAATTATGAAATTCTGGTCTTCAAGTCTGGCATCAGAAATGATCAGATGCAAATGGCCCTGATTCTGCTGCCTGGAACACCAACAAACAAAGGACACTGCCACGGCTGAGTGTCTTATACCAGTTGCCCTGCTCTCAAATGATAATCTAAAATGCAAAGCAACATCAACAATATTCAGTGAATAGAATTATTCTTTGCAAACTATAATTAGCCATAGTTTTCAGAGCACAGCAAAAAGATACTTGTCCTTTTCCAAAGGAAAGAAGGCTTCTCTGAGCAGCACACGTGCACACCCCTGCAACTGCTGGTCACTTAGATCCTTATTTTTACTTTTTTGGCCACTAAGCAAATTTTAAATAAATTTAAGGAGACAGACAGGTCTCAGAGAAAAGTATATTCCTACAAGTATCATATAAAAAGGAGCTAGGAGAGATCCTGTAAGTGTCCCAAAAAAGGCTGAACTGCCATTAAGTGCTAGACGACAAACGTTTTCCACAAGTGCTATAGCCTAAGGAAAAGCTTCAACAGGAAAAATATTGAAATAGGTTGAAAATTCAGTTTATTTTTGTTAGCTAGTTATGAAGCCACTTGGATAATTTATTAGTATTGGAGTTGGGAGTATAACGTAGGTATTATATATATACAATGCAGAGACGAGTACAAAGTAGGTATTTGTATATGCAGTAATACAAAAAACACAAACATTTTCTGCAAAACTTTAATGTCATTTAAAATGACACCATTTAATCGCTCTTGGGATTTGATAATGTCACTTATTTACCATCTACACTGAGTTCACTTACATTTTTTGTGTCTGTTTAGGTGGCAAGCATAGTGCGTTACTCCATCCCAAACTCTACTCACGTGCTGTGACTGTAACACAGCAGGGTAACTTGTGCCTCGTTATTCTTTCTTCTTTTAGACATCCCAAGCCCTCTCATTTCAACTAAGTTAAAGCTGCTATGTGTGATGGGGGAAATCTTGTGGCTGTTAATTATCTGAGGGGTTGTGGGATTAAGTGCACCATTTTACTGCAGATAATTTTAAAGATGCTATTTCTGTGGTACGCAAAAATAACCTCTTTAATGCTCTTCTGTTCTTTTCACTGGCTTTGTCACAATATTTAATAAACTCTGTTCCCATAGCTCTGCTGACATCAACAATGATTCTGATGCACAAACAATGAAGTAATCAAAGAGTGATTTTAATTTTAGCTCTATTCTAACCAAAAGCAAATTCAACATCTTCCAGATGCTAAGTGAAGTGGGTTCACTAACCAGTGACATTTTAGATCTCTAGCAGGATATTACTACCCTGAGCAAGCAAACAAGAAAAAAAAAAAAAAAAAAGGAAAAGAAAAAAGGGGGGTGGAAGAAAAAGAGAAAAATAACAACAAAAAACCAACACCTATTATGAAGGAGCTGTCTGTGACCTTTTAGTCTTTAGGTTACAGTTTCACAAGTTAAGACAAGCTCAAAATACCGTGAAAAAAGCCTCTGTAGTAAGTGAAACACTGACAAAATTGACAGAGAAATAACTAATCAAGGCTGTTGTTCAAAAAAACAGCATTCAAGAATTATGCCTAGACAAGACTGCAAGTTAAGTACACAATGTAGAAAGAAACTTATTCTCTTGTCATTAAGTTCTCTATTCAATTACCATTTATTGGAGTAATTAAACACTGGGAAAGGATGCCAGGCTAATTGTTAGATTATGATAATTACCCAGCTTTGCTGTGCTACAGCTGATCAAAATAAGATGTGGTCACATGCACTCAGCTAAAGCTTCTCTGCAATCATGGGGCTTCCATGGGAAACTTATTACTATAATAAGGCCACTTATTACTAGTTCATTATCAATCAGGCAGAGAAACTTATTATTTGCAACCTTCGTTTTACTTTCCCACCCGCTCTGCCGGAACAAGTCTCCCAAAAGGTTGCACCCAGGTCTCTGCCTTTGGCTGGCTCCCTTCCATCACAATTACACAGCTGAGCAGAATCAGGCTCCTGCAGTTGACAGACTTCATCATATTCCCAATTACTGTCTCACAGCCAGCTGCAAGAGCCTATCACATTTCTCAGAAGAGCTGAGTGATCTCCATGAGATTCACCCCATAACTATCTGTTGGAGATTTACCTTCCCCTTTTGTTCCTGCTATGTCTATTCCCTGCCTGACAGATTTTCACACTGCTTGGATTGAACCAAAAACAAATATCCTAAACAAACATAAATTAGAAAGAACAGAATTGTGTTAAGCTGGGCTTCACGAGAAAAGCACCGTCATCACATGGCTTGCTTCCCCACAGGATCTCATGCCCTTGTCCCTTCTTATCAGCCAGTGGTACAAGAGACACATTGTGTTTTCTTATTGGGAGGAATGGTTTTCCTTCTTGCTGTATAACAGGATTCTGATCAGTTGCCATCCTATCTGGTACTTTCTACTGTCTATTTAAATGAGACACATTACTTCTCCTGTAGGGAACAGACATGGGAAGAAATATGAAACAAATCAGCTTCAACTGGCATTGAGGTTTTTAAAGAAAAGAACTTGTTAAGCACCACGTGGCTTTGAGGAATAAAAGAATGTTTGGCCAAACCAGAAAAAAAAATCACCAAAAAATACCAACCTCATGGCAATTATTTTTATTCTGTGCTGATGAAAAAACTAGACCTTTTGAAATGTCAGAAGCACCAACCCCTTCATACCCAATTGATTTGGAAATTCTCCTTGGATGTGACAGGCCAAAGTTTATAACATTGGTAAGGTAAGGTGAGTGCTCGAGCTTCACTGTCTGGAACTTCATTTCCCCCATGGAAGGCTAGCCTGTAGCTGACCACTTTAGAACCTTTCAATTCTCTTAACCTCCAGAACTAAGAAACCTCCTCAAAACCAGTCTGCTAAAAATCTTTAACTTTCTGAAAACTTTGTATATACATATATATATATAATATACTATTATATAATATATATACACAATCTCCACTTTCTTAAAAAATAAAACCTGATTGTTGAAAACTTCCTAATGTGCCTTGACTGAAATATATCCTCTGCAAAAAGAAGAAAGCCTACATCTGAAAGGGGGAGGTTTCTATAAGCAGAATCATGGCAAAAAGACTATAAAACACAGGAGGAAAGAGGAGGTTTGAATGGGAAACGGATATATTTTATTTTAAATTTAAGAGTTCTCACAGTGACATATATTAATTCCATTAACACAAAAGACTTGAAATACCTTGTTTTCAAATTTAAATTGTGTCCTAAGTTACCAATGGAATCAAATGTAGAAGTACAGACCCACTTTTATTTATTTTTATTCTTTAAAAGCTCTTTAAGGAATAAATTGTTCAAAAATGTGTTTATTCCACTCACTGTTAATAATTTCCTCCTTACACTCATAACTGTGTTTATTTGTACAGCTGGGTCCTATATTGACTTTTTATAGCTGGCACTGCAGAAAGATATATGTTCAGTGATAATGCAAACATTAAAAAATAGAAACTAATTGCTCTTCCCTGAGTAGATATGAAGGAGGGGGAAAATAAACAAATCAACATTTATTTCCCACCTATAAACCTGAGAGTACTCCAGAGATTCTCAACTACTGCAACACCCTCATCCACTTAACTTCCCATCATTCTGGACCTCCTAATCGATAAGCTGGACATTTTTCATTCCGTTTATTAAAACTGTTTCCTCAGACTCTGCATTTGTAAAAGGACTTTGGTTCAAAGCTTGCATACACAACCTTTGCCTGATCCCTCAGAATTTCTGTTTTGCTGCAACTTCTGAAGAGAAGCCTGGGGGCTTCAGTGGCACAGTCGTGCCATGGATGATAAGGGTGGCAAGGGGTACAGCATGTCACAGCATTGATCCCAAGGAGGTCAGGCTCTCATTCTCAGTTGTCCCAGCTTTGATAGCTTTAATCCCCATGACTACAGACTGTACCTGGCTATTGATTTTCCATTGCTGAGGGCATTTAACTTGCTGAGATGGATGAAGAGAGAAGGAGGGAGGGGAGGGTAAAGGAAGAGTTATTACTCTGCCAAAGGCATCACGTAGACTCATGGGATAAACTTCAGTGTTGAAGCCCCAAGTAACATAATCTGAAGGGTACCACACCCAAGCACCTAAAGGCAGCCTGAGATCTGTGTGTGGAGCCTCTGTCCACAATGAATACAAAATGCCTGGGGTGATGCCAGTCTCTCTGATGAATTATGGGCACAAGCTCATTACTTGTGTTCACATTACTTCTACTCAGTAACACTATTCTGGAGTCCAACAGAAACATTTATCCAACTTTATCTGAGGTGCACTGAGGAGATCTGGTAATTACTACCCACATATTTTTTAAATGTAGTCATCAATACTGTCCCCACGTGACCCTCCATTTGTCTACCTCAGACACTAACACCACCCAAGGTATCAGCTTCGTCTTTTATGCCATATTCATGCTTGAAAATACAAACCCACCTCAACTACCTCTGTCCAATACCAGAAAAACTGTAGGTTGCTGATTTGTTAGGAAATCCACCTTTTTAAAATACGCAAGAAAATCTTACGTTATGTCTGATGCACTAACACCCACTTTTTAAGCAGCCAGATTTGTGAGAAAATAACCTTTTCATAGTTTAAATTATTTAAAAAAAATAGAATAGGTATGTGTACAAATAAAGAGTCCAGACTGGAGCTTTCTAACATGTGTTGACCATGTGTCTCACCCAGAAGACACAGACTATCAGCCTTGATGGAATGGGATTCTGCAACTGGTATTCGCTAACCCTGCCTGAGGCATGTGCTGACATCTATTAATGGATATGGAGAACAACGCCCTGTCTGCAGAAAGGTCTTGCTTCTCACACTCACAAAATGAAAGAAAAGAACACTTGTACAACAAGCACGTTGACCTGCACACTGAATGATAGGGAGTAACTGCTGTCTCTTTCTACGAGGAAGGGTGCATAACACAAGTCAGCCTTGCAAATTTATTTTCCTGCTAATACATTAAAAGCAGATTGCAGAGTGATGGCTAACTCATGTAAAATGAAAACTCCACCTCTTCAGTACTCCTAGGGGAAAAAAAAAAAAAAAAAAAAAGCTCTATCCATTCACACAAGTAAATAAATGGCTGGTATTTGAGAACACGTACTTTCATAAAAGTGTGTATCCATTGCATATACACCTATAGTTACTTTTGTATTAGAAGTACTTTCCTCCAATGTTAAGATATACCTGTTTATTATTAATCTCTCAATACCCCAACAAAATTAATTTCAAATGTTGTGTGATCAGCTTAGAATTTGAAGTCTCAAGACACCCTAATAACTTGTAACTGGTAACATTTAGCCCTTCATTCCACAGTATGTGAGTGTATGAAAAGGAACTTTAATCCCAAATGTTTCACAGTATTTGTATGTTTAATACACTATGTGTTAATAAACTATGGTCATAATTCCACATCCTCCAGAAAGAAGGAATGGATCCAAATGAAATATAAAATAGCCTGAGCAAAATGTGGAGAAAATCACATAACAGAACAAACAGATCCAGAAACATAACAAGAAATTCCAATATTAAAGCACAACTTGCCACAAACATGAATAACCTAGATATTCAAACACATTCTCAAAAGCTATTTGAACTTGTTCAGGTAAAAACAACAACAACAAAACATTAGAATGGCTAACAAGTACATAAATACATTTGCAGACAATTTGCTATCAGGAAAGTGGGCTTCAGTCCATGAATTTATTTCTTGCTACAGAATTGCTTTGTGTTTATTTAAGAGGTCCAGTGGAGAAATATTTTCTTTACTGACTTTGAAATGCCATTTTACAGAAAGTTTTATGGAGAAATACAATAATTTAGCCTTCTTCCTGTTACTGTTGCACATTAGTCTCTCTCCTACACTACACAAACTATACTTTAAAAGAAGAATAAACATCTGGAGTTTTAGATTACAGATTGCATCAGCACCCAGTAGCATTTATTACTGTTAGAGTTTTTTTCTTTTCAATCCTGTAATTTTTTTCTAAAGACTTATAGCACACAGACTACAAAATTTCCATCGGGTTTAATCTTGTTACACACAGTCTCTGAGCAACAGGACTTATAAAATGTCCTCCCTAGCAACCCCCCACACCCCTCCTAGAGAAATTTATCTTAAGCTTTGTATGTCGTATGAACAAGATAGTTCCTGATCCAAATGGGTTTCTATGTTTACAAATACAATTCAAAAAGCTTTGAACTATAAACTGGCAATTAGTCTGTAAAGCATCTAACACATTACAAAGATTACAATCTGATGGGGAACAATTACATTTTTTTTAACTAAATGAGATTAATGAAAACAGTGATCAATACAGTCTTTTCCAATTACGGAGCTCTCATTACAGGGTTTTAGAATTCTTATTTCTTCAAGATTAATTTTCAATACGTATATATACATATCAATTTAATAAAAGGTGCAAAATCTGTTCATTTACTTTTATATGCATGGATAAAATATTCATATAAGAGAAAAATAGGGAGGGAAAATAAAATGCATTGCTCTCAGATCAATCAAGAAATTCTGAGAGGTAAAACTGAAGCTATTCTCTTAATTTCCCTATTGCATTTTTCTAAAAGTGATTCCAAATTAATCTTAAACTAATTCCAATCTTCAACCTGTAGTGAAATTGCTTCATTCACAACTGACTGATGACCTTGTCTGCATAAAACATAGTACTATTTTAGAGGTACAGACACTAAGGCTTAAGATAAGAAGCAGAGTATATCACAGACAAATTTAACCAAAGGTTTATTTCCTTGCCCTCTCTTGTTATTCCTACTTATTATACAGACACCACAAAGCACATGTGATGAAGAGACTGCACAGATCTGACAAGAGCCATTATTTTCTATTGGAAAGTTTAGCATTGTTCCAGAGGTGTTAAAATGAGTTATTGAACATATGAACTAATTCTTCCTGCCAAAATTATGTTGAAGTATTAGTTCAGGAATAAAGAAACAAAGTACATTACAATAAAGTAAAACAAAAGAATATAAAAATGTTTACAAAATAGGCATGGTCTATGTGAAGTATTTCCTTCCATTGCCATATGCCTGTTTTCTACTCTGTTCTTCTGGTACATACAGATGTACCAGATGTATGCAAGCCCAAACCAATTTAATCCTCAACTCTTCTGGCTTTGTCCCAGTGGGCACTGTGCTGCCCTCCCCAGCAGTATTTCATCCTTCCACTTGCACCTGATTTAGCATCAATCCCGTACCTCTTCTGCTGCCTTTAGGCATGTATCACAGCTAACTCTCGCACTGCATGTACTCTGCTGCCCGCTTTGGCCCCCTGCAATGTGACCGCAATGACAGCAGTCATCCCGGGCCTGAGCAAAAGGCCCATCAAAACCAACAAACAGCGCCCAGCACTGGCCGGCGGAGGATGCCCAGACATTGTCATACCTTCCCAACACATCCTTACAACTGTCACTGATCCTTCGCATAGCCAGAGGTTCAGGCTCTTCACACTCAACAGAGAATGATAAATTTTTCTTCTTCAGTCTGAGCATCTTTCAAACCTGTGGGAACTCTGGGAATTCACCATAATACGCTCTGCAGCACTGAGTTGTACAGCTTTATGGAAAAGTACTTGCTCCTCTTCTTTTTGGAGCCTGACACCTGGCAGTCTCTGCCAGAGATATAATTTATACCATGAATTTCATACATAGGAAAGTGATTTATAATCTGTGATGTTGCATTGTTTAGAATAAGAGTTATAAGAACTGATACAGCTGATTATAAATGTGTCTAACCAAGCACAGTAGTGCTCAAATGTTAAAAAACTGACTATTTTCATCTTTGCTACCTGTAGCAGTCAGGAAAGGGTACACCCTGTCAATGCCTCAGTTACAAGACTCTTTTTTTTGAAGACAAATTAACACCACAAAAAAAAATATCTTGATTTCCATAATACCAATTTGTGATTTTAATCAAAACACTTCTGTAAATGAATATATTAAAAATTGGATTTAAATGGACATCACCAGGTCTGCAAAGAGGCTGCCGCATACGACTAGATAAATGCAGGCTTCCTAATTTTCTAGCATAAGTTTAGCTAAGGATTGATTAAAACAGAATACAGACCTCAAGATTTGTCCTTTCATTTTGTATGCTTTGACTCTAAACAAAAATAATGCAACTGAAAAGACTTTTATTGCACTTCAAAGATAACTTAGAGTTTTATATTGTTCAGCTTGTCCTGCAGTCTTAGGGACACACACTTCATAATCAGCTGGTCATTTCTTTAGGAATGCTCTTCTAACGCTCAAACCCGTTCTCTACAGTTCTTGAGAGGTTATCATGCCCTGAAGATATTTTGCAAGAATTCTTACAGTGAAGCAAACATAATCTTAACTTGTTTTAAACCTGCTTTTTTCCTATTACATGGCGAGAAACCTCTGTAGAGCCCTCCATTTCCTTCCTTCAAATGAAAAATCTCCTAAATTATGCCTTCCAAGGTCCCAGGAGCAAAATGCAATTTAAGACTATGGTCTTCACCAAATTTGGAAAAAACATGCTGAATGTCTGGAGGTCATTTGTTTTGTTTTTGTAACTTGTCCTTTCATCAATGAAGTAAAAAAAATGTTAATTATTATGCACATGAAATATGTTCACTAGAAGATAAATTATATGCTTTAAACATATTAGCAGTAAGTTTGGATTTATTAAGATAGTAATGTAAATATAGTGGTCTATCTACTTTAGCTTTTACATTGAAGAAACAAAGGTTTTTCCTTTAAAAAAGGTTAACAATTCCTTGGGTTACAGTGAGACTGCAAAAAAGCACAAAATTACTGCCTTTAGCTAAGCTATCAGATTGTTTTTCATGAGTTGCTGAATCAAGCTGTTCTACTGTTGTTTTTTTTTTCTTTTTTTCCATCAGTTGTTTTGCTTTTCTTTATGAGCTAGTTCTGTCAGTGATCAAGCATCTTCTGCTTTCAGTGTGTATTACCCCATGCTCACAACCTGCACATGTGGTGACTCAGATTATTTGAAAACATTAAATATATGTTAAGAGATCTTTTGTTATATTCAAGAATGGTCTGGGTAACAGCACATGAGTATTCATTCTCTATTTAAGTCATAGCTATAACTGTTGTAAAAAATACATTCTGACATCTAAAGTTCCAAAAAGGTTACAGATACGTGACTATTAAGGTTCCCTGTTCTAATCAGCAGCTCTGTTCAAGACAGCAGTTAAGCTGATTCTTTATCATTAAGCACAGACTAAGCCAAAGGATTCAGGTAAATAGTTAAATGCTTTCCTGAATTGGGGCCTAACCGTGCAGAAAAGCATTCAACAAAGCAGTGAATCCACATAGACTATATAGTGGTCTAAAATTATTCACTATTATGCTGAAGTAAGAGGAAAACTACCTCAGCCAAAGAAGAATGTGTGAACACAGCATTTTGTGATATGAACCACAATAACGAATAACTTCATACTGAGAATCATTCATTATCAATATTATTACAGTAATTCCTCTTACGACTTTCATTTAATTATTCTATCTCCAGGAAACTGAACTACAGATATCTTAACGCTCAATACTTGACTCTTAATCCACAAGGAGAAAGGGTTAAAAAGCTTTTACTTTAATGAGCGGGCACCTTTTATAGCACAAAAGAAAAAAGTCTCACCAGGATTAACATTTTAAATATGGTTCTTTGGTCCATTAGAAGGTCATGACATCACCGCTACTATGCCCTCACTAAGCGAGATAAAAAACGACCTGAGACTTTATCAATACGCTACCATTGATCTTACCAGTAATCTGAACGTAGGTGACAGCACGTTAATTCCTATGTGTTCAAACATTAAAGCTTAATTCCCTTCACCCATGTAATTTTCTCACTTTTATGTGCTGAGATGATGCTCTTGATTAACTACCCAGACAGCAAGGGACTAAATCGGCTCCACTGGTTAGTATCAGTTATGTATGTGTTACATAGAAATGTACAGTCTGCTCCAGCGTGCGTACTCAGAACACATGGGGTATGCACATGGGATATGGAATATCTGTTCACTTTAGTGCACTGTAAACGACAAAACCTACATTAAGGCTAATTGAAATCTGTTCTTCCTTTCATGAAATCAGCTATTTTAAACTTTCCAACCTGAAACTTGGAGATGATTTCCAGTGCAGCACAACAGAGAAGATGACTTCTTAGTATGTTGAGGTTGATTGGGTAAACATTATTTCAGTTATTTTTATATCCTTAAAATTAGATTTTGTATCTGCTGAACTGAATACTGACATTATTATTTAAATTCTTCAACATAGGTAAAATCCAAAAATCCCTATTCTGCTAAGACAAAAAACAAACAAACAAACAAACAAACATCAACAACAAAAAAAACAGATCCTGCTCCCAAAATTTAATTCAATCACAGTGGCAGCAAGACGAACAGCCACTTAGCATGCTGAATTATTCCATCAACAAATATAGAAAAAGAATCATCTTGACATTACTTTTAAAATGGATGAAATCTGGTGTAAGACTCCAAGACTGTCCCAAAAAGTGATTCTTCCTTTCAATAATAACTGAAGGAGCCCATATTCTGGAAAAAAACACCTCTTAAAAAGGTTTGTCATAACTGCATACCAACGTTTATGCTGGAGAAATAGTACGAATTTTACACAAGTAGTACTAGCATGCTGCAGTGACGGTTTGGGGGGAATTGCTGATTCGATCACCTGTGCCCTACTTTTTCTTTTGCCTGTAGTAGGTTTAAGCTAAACGTGCCTTTTCTATTTTATGTACATTTGGCTTGTTTCATTTTTTATCATTAGTAAACCACACACTGTACAAAAGGAGACTAGAAACTGAAGAAAGAAAAGCATTATTGAGTCATTAAGGGTTCTTAAGAACACAGTATAGAGGGTTTATGTGACAGTTTGCAAGTTACTTGAGTTATACATGATCTGTACAGAAAAACGTCCCCCCACCCCCCCAAGCCCTACTGGATCAAGTTTCCCCTTCTGTTGAATTAGTGCAAACCAGGGAGCAACTCCCTGATTTCAGCACATAAATACATGGGATGAATACGACAAAAATACGAACTATAATATTTAGTTCATTTAGATATCAAGTATACCACTCAGGTAGATAAACAGCTAAGCAGAACGGCATCGTCTGCGTGCAAAAGTTACGGGAAAAACAGAATTAATGACTGGAGCAGACTGCAAGCAGAAGGAGCGTGTTACCATTTACAAACATGAAGGTTCACCACATGACATGCCCAAGCTGTATATCTAATTACATATCTGACTGTTTTAAGTATATTTGCTTTATGTATGAAAATAAATGTTATTGATAAAAATACAGAAATACACACTCAGAAACGTGCACATGGTGTATAAAAATAATATCTACTATTTTATACTACACAATAGAAGCTTAAACTCTATTTATCATCTAGCCTAGAAAGTTTTATGTTTTGAAGGATAGCTAATGTCTTCCTATGACAGTGTAATTTAAATAAGCATGCACACTACCAAGCACTTCAATAGAAAAAAAGAGGTCTTAATGACAACAGGTGGAGCAAAACAGGTATTACTCAAATACTTGTTGATGGGATTCAAGAGTGCTCAAGGCCATCTGATGCTTAGGGCCACAAGAGAAATCAGCAGAGACCTAACCTAGCTAATTGCCTCCCCTGATTGTGATGGTTCTGATTAGAAGAATAATCAGCTCTCAGCAGCCTTTAGGCAAAAATGCCAAACGAGGGCTTTCTGTTGTTGTTTATTTGATGAAGATGCACAGCAGACTGAAAGCCAGATTACATCATTAACCCACTCTTCCTAATATTAAAGGGGTTCCTATATGAACAAAGTGAATAATTCCCTTCATAATTAGCTTAAACTTTCTACTTCTGTCATTTTGAGATTGCTTTCATATATAGACTAAAAAAAAAAAAAAAGCATATCTACAGATTTTCTTGGAAATGGAGAACCAATCTGTCACTTAAAAAAAAATAATGAAATTTTAGCAGTCCCCAGATGAACAAAAGGTTATCTAATGTTAAATTAAATTATCAAGAACTGCTTACTTTGAAATCTTTTGTAGCAGTATTTTGACTGTTTTTTATTTAAATACAGCCTTTCACAATAAAACTTTTTATTTTATGTAAAACTTTTTCCTTTATGTAACTGACTACCATATACCCAATCATCAGGAAACTTCAAGACATATTCAAAAGAGGGTTTAATACTATCTTTTCTCAGTACTGCTCTGTATTCTGAGACTTTTCGTTTCCTGACTACAGTAATGTCATCCATCCATTAGTTGCTTACTGCTGGAAAAAAAATATGAGTATTCATTTGAATGCAGAGTAATATGTATTGACAATTACATTCCCAGGCTAGTAATTTTAAGAAGCACATCTTGTCAACGTTTTTGCACCATGGTAGATTAGCTGATTTAACATCTTCCAAAACTGTTACGCATATCACACACAAAAAGCTTAAAAGCAAAGGAACAAAGGAGCTCAAAACAGTTATTCTTTTCATAAAGATCCAGCTATCCACATGCATAAGAAGAGGAAAGGCTTAAGAGCAGCTTTCAGTGCTTAAGCCATGCAAGGAGATCTATGAATCCTTCCACGTGGCTGATTGAAAAAAGTGGACCAAAAGCATGTCTCCAAGAGAATTATCTACAATGTGAAATCAGCCATTTCATAAGGGAAAGCGAAGTCTGAAACAACTGATCTTCTATGTCCTCCCTTTAAGAATGTCCACGTTAATAAAATTAAATGCTACACAACAAGGTATAAATGTCTGAACAGAAGAAAAAAAAAAATCAGCAGTCACCATGTACACTTGACACCTGAAGGTAATTACATGTACAGGAATCCTGACGAGAGCAATTTCTCTTTTGTCCAGTTTGAGCTATTTGTCTTCCAGAAAGTTCACTGAAAGAATGTGTCAAACTGTCTATTAAAGGGACAAGCAAAATATGCAACAAGCACATCCATATTTTAGCCTCTGACCCTTGAAAGCTGGCACATTTTTTAAATTCCTCCTGTCAGGATAAGCAAGAATCAGCTTGCTGTGCATATCTGTGCCCAGACCCACTCATGCTGCTAATGGGTCTCGTCCAGGGAGAGATCTGCGGGACCCATACATTCACAGCTGTCAAGTGTGTTGCTGGAAATCATTTAACCAAAGACGGAATGAGTAAATGTGTGAAAGAGCTTACTGCAGACCTATTTTATAGATCCCCTACATGTCAGGAGACCACACATTTTTCCCAAATAGAAATTTTCTTGAAACAATAACTGTCTCTTTCCCTCAGAATGCTGTGCAAGTACTTAAAGAAAAAATTTCTTTTTCAACCCCACCTGCCTTTATTCAGACAAATGTGGACTGGAAAAAAAAATTATCTGTCTCTACTCAGCTTCATAGTTGGGGCTCGGAGTATTTTAGAAAGAGAAACTTTTTTAGATGGCGCAGCATGAGCTGCTCATTTCACCAAGACTGCTAATGAACTGTAAAACCAACATTTTGGCTCAGTTAACATCAGCATCCCAGCTCCCATAACAGATGACCATACTGACTTACTGAAGCAGAACCTCTGATTTTAAGACTTCAGCATGTAAATTTCACCCGCATCATTTTGTTTTGCTTGCAGGATTTCTAGTCCATTTTTTATGCATATATACACATGCAGCTCCTCTGCCTTACCTTGGTAAACATATATATTATACCACCTGCTCTTTTGATACGAAAGCCAGTATGGCACTCATAAGCTGTAATTAGAACAAATAACTAATTGAATCAATTTTTGATTGCACTGCTTTTTCCATTTATGAACTTTGTCAACCAGCCTGTTGTTTGACATTGGTGTGATTGACAGCAGTAGTCAAAGACACTGTGTCCCTTCCAACAAAGCCCGGCCACAGACAGAATCTGAGTCAGCTCCAGATACGTGTTTCTGTCTATCACCTGGTTCCCAGCCTCCACAGAGATACTGGTGGACTTCTCCCGCAAAAGTTTTTGTAGACCTCTTATCAAGTCCCAGAATTTGTCCTTGGGCAAAAGGCTCCCCCTGCCTCCCAAATGCAGAGTACAGAAGTAGGGGGAAATTCTTTACTCAGAGGGTGGTGAGGCACTGGAACAGGTTGCCCAGAGAAGCTGTGGATGCCCCATCCCTGGAGGTGTTCAAGGCCAGCTTGGACGAGGCCCTGAGCAACCTGATCTAGTGGGTGACATCCCTGTGATCTAGTGGGTGACACCCTGGGGAGTGGGAACTAGGTCATCTTTAGGGTCCCTTCCAACCCAAGCCATTCTTTGATTCTATGAAGTACGCAACAATACTACAACCAGCTGGTCTCTGAACTGCCAAGTTTCCAAGAAGGGCTTGCCTGAACACACAGAAAATGAAGTTGTGCCACTTTCAAGGTTCATAACAGTAGCTGTATGCAATCAGTGTCTGCTTTAGTTAGAAGACACGTACCAGACCTTTCAGTACCCATCAAGACTGCAGAAAATTTAAACATCCTCTTGGAACAATAATAAAAATCTCAGTGTAAACAAATGTTCATGTGAGCTTAACCAAACCACTGATGACCCAAAAGCAGTTTCACACAAGGGTCAGTGGAGAAGAGCTGCTTTCATCACTAACTTAATACAACTTCAGGAAATAACTTTAGGTTTTTGCTCTGCAAATCCCCCTTGTCAGTAACCCTGGGATTTACATCACTGGCAAATGTTCTGCAGAGATGGTTTGGATTGGGCAGGCAGGGTTACATTCAACATCTACAAAACTTCTTGCATTTTTGTTTCCAGCCTATTCCAATGGATTTTACAGGTCAGCATCAAACATTGCTGTTGACACTCAATCAGCAGAATACCTACACTTTTGCTGTTTGCAGATGGGGATGTGAAATGCTGTGTCTTAACCTTTGGATGGAGACAATAGTTCTACACTCTCCTCTGTTTTGGTCTCAGGCTTTGATATCTCAAGTCTGTGTTATTTTTCATCCAGCTGGCATTTTCCAGAGCAGAGATCATTTGACTTAAACAAAACTCCCATCAGGAAAAGTGACAGAAGAAAGCTTTTAAGGCTCAGCCCCTCTAACTTACCATCTGACCAGTGCAAGGAAGACTGTCTGTACATCTACAGACTTTTTATCAGGAGCCTGAAATGCACTGAGGACTGCACCTCTCAGCCACTTGCATCTGACTACACATTATGGTGAGATCCATCAGCCGATGAGCACTGTGATGAGATTGTTACTGCAGGATTACCCCATTACCCTGTTTTCTTGTCTCCACAAAGAAGTAAATTTCTTCACAATGTTAATACACAGAAGGACAAGCTCATCAAGGCATTTTGAGACACTGGAACAGTTGGATGCATAAATGCATAAAGTTAGATCCTCCTGTGACTATCCCATTATTTCCTTATTATTAGTGGTTCTTATCTATTGTGGCCTGCAGTAAAGGGGTGAGTAGATAGCTTCCATGCGACAGAACAAGGCACTGAGTAGTAGGATCAGGACCTCAGTGATGTGGTCCATTGTTGGCCTAATAACTGATTTCCTGTATGCTGCCCTACCTCAGGTTTTTGCTGTTTTCCATGGCAAAAAACAGCAATATTTCATTGATGTGGGAAAATAACCACTGATGACTGAGTCACTTGGATACTATGAGGACACATAAATATCTAATTACGAAGATGAGATGAGCAGTACAGCCAACTTTCATATTTATCTGCTACTCCTGCTATTCCAACAGCCAGTTTTGTTTTCGGCAGTGAATTCTGAGCAGCTGCTCAGACAAGAGACCTGCCAATGCCAGGAGTAGCTTCTGCCACCTGAATTTCACCCAAATCCCTTCATAGTCAGAAGATACAAGGGTTTACACAAGTCTGTTTCCTTGCTGAAGCACTGACTACAGGAATTAGCTGGAAGGAACCAGCTGCGGTGTTCAGAATGAATAAACACGTAAGCATTACTGCTGTGCATGTAACTTTTGGTTTGGGGACACGAGGAAAGCTTAAGTCTTCTTATAACACAGTTAGCAATTTTTTAAATTAAATTTTCTTTTTGATTGCTGAAACGATTGCTTCATCTTTTGCAACTGTTTTCCCTTAAACTGCTCCATGAACTAAATGTGAATTTACAAATAGCTTTATTCCACCTGAATCTGTGTTTTTAACTGTTATTTTCATGCGAAGAAAAAGAAACAGCTGAAAAATAGAACTTAATGAAACACACAATTTAATTTTCTTCCTTCTCTCAAAAAATTCCAGTGCTTCAGGCGCCTTATGTAAGAGAAGTCATCTCCTTTCAGAACAGACAGAACTCCCCTCATACCGGGAATGCAGGAGAGAATTTAATAGCAGAATAAAAAAATATTCAGGTTAGTGGATGAGCGTACCACATAAAAGAAGCAGCAAGAAGCTGGGAAACAAGATACAATTATTTTCATACAACTTGCTGCGGCAGAGATCAGAGTTTCAGCTGGGCAAGGGCTTAGTGATCACAAGGAGTCCGAAGCAACCTCTCCCTCCTCCTCCAGGCCTTCTCCTGCACTGCCTTCTACCCTGCAGTGCTGCCTGGGGCTAATCTCTGCTTTGGCTGCCTCCTGCTCCTCCATGGGGCCTCCTTCTCCACAGCCCCCTCGCTGTGGCCCAGCCTAGCGCAGCGCGGGGCAAATCCCTGCGGCCTGCCTGCTGCCACCCTGGGCTCCAGGCTCACAGGGGACATGCGGCTCTTGGCAGCTCTGCTGAGGAACCTGGCCATCAGCTCACCTCCCTTTTAACCTGTTCTGTTGTGTTTTTTGTTTGTCTCTTAATTATTATTATTATTACTTATAATTGCATAATGTTTTGCTTAGGCACTTTGCAGCCCCGCTGCAGCACTGCGAGGTCTCACGTGAACACCATGATGAAATGCCTCTGGGAGCTAGTTTGCGGAGAGTGAGGTGACATCGGCTTTGTAATTTAACTCCCAGTGCATCCGAGCCAAGAATAATAAAATAAAACTAAGCTTCAGAGAGCAAGTTTCATCAGGCAGTGAGGGAAGAAACGAAGAAACTTTTTGTCTGTTTAATGAGGGACAGTGAAACCCACTCCAAAGGAAGAATGCATTAGCTCCAAGCACCAGAGGGAGGGAGAGAGGCAGGTGACAACTGGCAATGCAGGACTATACCGGAATTTGCACTTAGCAGACACATTTATAGCATCAGCTGCCCAAGGTCGATGAGAGTGTGCCAGTGTACTTTACAATGAAAGGAACCAAGAGACAAGCTAGTGAGGAACAGTAATTGCACTGCACTAACTGCACTCATATAACTGCAGAAGCCCTAACGACTTCCTTTTCTGATCGATTTCACATCCTGTCCTTTCAAGTTGCCATCTTACTTTCAATTCATGAAAAATGTTTCTGAGATAAATCAGGCCATTATCACTGTGCAAGCATTCCTTGATTCCCAAACGTGTACAACACATCAGCATGTAACACCTTCCAGGTTTCACTTTTTCCTTATTTACTAAGTTCACGTGTTGCTCCATCATTCATATTATGAATTGCATCTCAGCAACATAAGAAATACCCTGTACTTTGGTTTAAACTAGCCTAGCACTGGCAAGGCTGGGCTGCCAAGTCCTGAACAGTCTGTCTTTGAACAGAATTACATCCAATAAGCAATTACAGCCAGGCACGGCCCTTTTCTGCCAGTCAGAAAAGATAGAGACCTTTCCCTACCCTCATTTAACTTTCTGCCTGTTAGAATGTAAAAGAATTGATTTGTAAAGAGCTAAGAGCATATCTGCTTTTTGACTTAACATCTGCTTTGTACATATTGATGAGGCAAGGAAAAAAAAAACCTGAAAGTGGATGAAAGAAGGAGCTGCTGCCACAAAGAAAAAGGTTGTGGACTCCATCCATTTTCTGCTCTGTCTTCTACTATTGCCAGCTAACCATTTCTGCTCATACAGGACTGTGAACTATCCTCAAGTGCAAAATGGATACAGCACAAATTGATTCGGTAACATCACACAGACATGTTGTATGAATAATAAGGTTCAGTTGCAGCCTGTCACACAAAAAGCGTATCAGTGTAACTGATGTTTTGAAAAGTTGACTAACACACAATTTATCAAAAAATAAATAAAAAATAGCATCAATTGTTGATATAACCTTCCTTTGCATTTAAAGCTGCCCTGGATTATATTCCATTTATAATTAACCCCTGTAATGAAAAACTAGGGCCATCTTGCCCAGGTAATCTTCGTTACCTGCTAACTTCAAGTTCTTCTGAAAGAGCTGGTTCATTGGTGTGAAACACTCCAGAAGAAGCAGTAATTCCATCTGAAAGTCTTCAGTCTTTGATTTCCAGTTAACTAGATTCTTCACTATTTCTAAACACAGACAAGGTCATCACTCAAAACCAAGGATGGTAAGCAACTTTATCTCCTTCTGACCAATTCATAGACTATGCACACTGGACACCAATTCATTCTCAGGGTGAAGTGCTTTTACACACACTCATGGACAGCCTTTTCCACCAACTAAATGTTCCAGCTATTCAGTATAACTGGGTGACTCTGCAGTCATCTGGCAATTACTTAAGGTAAAAGGAAAGTGAAAAAATGGGTAACATAACACAGGATATTTTGCTTCAATATATTCACTTGAGTTCATGAAGTTCTACCAGCTATGCATTAGCTCAGCTTAGTCAACCCTACACTGGGGCCAGAGGCACTCAGCAGACGTTTTATCTATCTCTGAGATCTTCAACACATTAGATAGACTTGAGTGCAGGACAAGTGTCTTTATGCTAAGCTTTCTGACCCCAGAAATAGCACCCCCTTCATAGTTTGTACTTGGAAATACTGCCTAGCCTCTCCCCGGCCCTGCTCCTGAAGGAAATCCCTGTTCTGGCAGCACAACGCTGCCCCACAGTAGCAGAGATCCTGATCAACCTCCCCAGAGTGCAGCCCAGCACAGCTTGGCATAATCTACATTACTGCACCGGATAAGGAAGAAGAAACTTTCTGCTCCAGGCTATACAAGTTCCATTGTGTCCTACATAGTGTAACCTCTTGATCAATTATTTTCTGCAACTTTTCAAAATGTACAGTAATTGTACTTCGTGCTGAAGACCTTAACTGCATGCAGTTATTTGAGAGGCTAAGACACAAGCATTTTAGATGCGCGTAATAAGCTTTTGGCCAAAGCACCATGGCTTGCGTTGAAGAATGTAGCAAATAAACAGAAAATAAAACATCTGTTCCACTGATGAGTTGGTGTTAGTACTTTAAATTCAATTGCAAACTTTGTTCCAAATAAGCCATTCACAATGCTGAATAAGAAATAACAATTTAATATAGAATGTCTGAACCTGTTCCCATTAATGTCACTGGGAATTCTAACACTGTCTTAAATAAGATTCCACAAAATTCCTCTGTTTTCTGGCTGCGGATGAAAAAACAAACAAACAAAAAGAAATAAAATCAGCACCTAGGTGGTTAGAATTCTACTTGTGTTTTCCTGATGAGTCTCACATGTGCCTTACAGCTTTATTGCACGTTTAGAGTAGCCTCTGGTCAATTTGCAAAATGGAAAAAGTTTTCTTGTTCTTCTAAGGCAGCTTGAACAAAAGGAAAACAGAAAACCAACAAAACCCAACAAGCTCATTCAAAACAGCTGGACATTAACACTATGACTACAAAAACAAAAAAAAAAGTGTTGTTGTTGTTTTGTTTTTAAACAAATATAAGGAAGTATTCATGTTGTATTGTTTCCCTTAAGGAGTGATCCTCTTTCCGTATCTTTAAGACTTACTGTGCCTTTAACTTGGTAACCTTTCTCTGAACAACCCCAAAAACCTCTTCCTGGCCAAAAATTAGATAAATGGATTGAATACCTTTTAAATAACTACAGAACAAGGAAATAGATTGAGCTAAAAATACATCCTCTAAAAAATAATTCAGTAATAAAATCACTTGGGCTTAACATGGCAGACATTGTAAGAATAAAATACTGATACAAAGTGGACCTGTAACCAACCAATGGAAAGTGTAGATCTAGAGCATATAGTTGAGAAAACTCTTGCCAAAATCTATGAACAATATAGCTGGATATGTTTCCCCACACAATAACTGTAAATTATGTTTTATATAGTTTTAAATAAACCCACAAACCTCCCCACACCCTATTTCCTCTTTTCTTTTGAGGCAGGGGGAAGGAAGGAACATGAAGAGGAGAGAGAGCGACAGATCTAAGTATCTATCTAAATAGCTATCTAAAATAGCTATAATTGTACATGACTCATTGTCTTCTTTAAAGGTATAAGGCTGCAGTTATTGAGCTATATTTCTGGGAATTAAGTGTTTAACTGGTAAACTTCTAAGCACAGCAGTATTTTTTTATGCAGGGTCCACTTTCAGTAAGGTTGGAAGTAGGAGGGGTTTTAAGTGTGAATGAAAGCTATTCAAAGCAATATATAAAATTTAAAGAGCGTTGAAGAACTTGGTATGAAAAGCTTTTAAGATACAGTAAAAGCAATCACTTGCAGATACAGCATCAGTAGGAAATTTATAACAGGCAATTTCACCAAGAGACAAATAAGAGACACTCTTCCACTGGAGCAAGTTACTGCAGAGTATTTTGGCCCTTGATTGAACCCCTAAAGTGTTCTAGCTTTCTATTCCATGCCTGGCACATAACGCATTTTCTTGACTGAGACATTAGATCAAGACAACACAACACAGGCTTCCACCACAAACCCAGGTGTGTTGGAGAGAAAGCTGCTGCAGATAGCATCTTCTGAACCAAACTGAAAAAAAATTCAGCTGAAATAAACTTCTTTTTTAAATTACTCAACTATTAGCCGTTACTGCAGAAGTTGGGATTAAATCAAATATTGAGTATGACAGGTAATTCTCTCACACACAAAAGAAGGTATGTAAACCCAAATGATAAACATCTGGAGAACAGTTTATTGCTTCTCATTCCGAGCTCTTTTGTTTAACAGGTGGTATGGCATTTCATGGTGGCCTGTGCCCCCCTGACTGAGGGGTGGTATCTGTTGGGAATGTAAAACTTTTGTTTTGTCCTTGTCATTCGTGGAGCTGTGGGCTCAGCAGCACCTAAAGGTTTGTACCTGTGGCCCAAACAAAAGCGTCCCATGCTTTCTTCAGTGACCTTTTATAATAATACACGTTTTTGATTTCTGCCAGGATGGCATTTTCATAAGACAAGGTGGTGACCACATGTGTCCTGAAACATAAGAATATTGCAAAGTCTTCTGTTTTTCAAAAACACAGCTCCTTCTTCTATTTACTGTGTTGCTTCTACAGGCTCACACAGTCTTTCCTGAACTTAAGTATTATACAGAGATGAACTCTCTATCCCTCTCCCCATTCCCTGGAAAACATCTACAGCTTCTTTCTCCTCTTTGAAAAGAGAGAGAGAAACTGCAACATTTATAAGGCTCTCTTATGATATATATTTAAACTGAAAACAAAACCTCTGGTAAAGGAAAATTACTGATATATTCTTTTTGCAAACACAGCTTAACACTTTGGCCAAGCCAAACTGTTAACTGTCATGTCATATAGCAACTATAAAAAGAATTCAGACCACTCCAGTTGAAAGCACATGAAGCACAAAATACTTACGAAGTTTTACTGCTAAGTAAATTCATCACAGGTAGCAGAAAAAAAAAAATAATAATCACTGAACACTTAATCATGTAGAGTTCCCATCAATTTCTATTCCTAGTTTTCTAAAGGAATTTCCACTTAACAAAATGAGTTTGTCCGAACAGATCAGCCTCACAGCTTGGGGACAGCAAGGAATGTGGAGGAAAACCAGACCAAGGTCACAGCAAAACAGTCCTCCCAGATTCCCGGGGTGGGAATGCATAGCAGTGCTCTTTACAGCCCTTGCCTCCTACACCATCCACCGGAGAAAGTCACACACACCACACCGTGTGCCTCTTGACTGTAATAACACTTGTGAAACTGCATGTGGGGCCAAGAAAAAGGTGGTGAGACTGCGTGAATGTGTGTATGCGTGTACACATATATGCTACAGCAGGAAATCTCAGGTAGGACTCCCTGTAGCTGTTAGAGTTCATACACATCTTGTCAGTGGTTGTGAACAAACCAAGCACAGACAACGTAAAAAATCAACATCTCATTTAGATCTGCTAATTCAAATGTGGAAAGCCACAACATGCACATGTTGATCTTTACTTCTGAATATTTCTTAGTGGGGATTACTTCTCTTTTATGTCAGTTAAGATATATTGCACATACATACACCAACAGCATATTCATCTAGCACTTACTGTGAAATCATCTCCACAATTGTGAAGCCACCACAAATCATAATTTGCATGGATTTTAGAAGGGAGTGTTCAGAAGATGCAACAGTACAGCATGAATCATTGAGAATTGGGAGGAAATGAAATAAACACTTGTATAGTAACAGATTTTTAACAGTTTTTTTGAGACTGCATGTACTGGAGTAGAAAAGCACCTATTAATAGAGGATTGTATCTGGAAAAATCTACGGTGCTGGTTAGTTAAATTCTCACTTCATATCTCACATGGTTAACATTTACCACTTAACTTCTTTTACATGTATTTTGAAAGAAATAATTTTGCTGGGTTGTTGTTTTGGGATTATTTGCCTTGCTTGTCTTTTTTGATGAGAGGGATGTATTTCACTATTTCTCTTTTGGTCTCTGCAGAATTCCAGTTGTGTTTAGCTTGAAACAGAAAACTAATATGCACGTCAAGTGCACAGCTAGTACAGACTAGATAGAACAAATATATCTACATAAAATCTGTCTTGAATGATATTTAAAGCAACTTTAAATCATAGATGCTTATTTATTTATTTAAGCAGGAAAACTCTTGAGATCACTTTTTCTCCCAAAGTCTGAAAGTTGAAAACAAGTTTATCTCCAAATGAAAACGGGATTACATTACAGATTTAAACAGGCAAGACCCATACTACGAAAAAAAAAATCATTTTAAGCAGTCTTCCTTAGGCAGAGAAGACAAAATTTGCTTTTAATGACAATATTTTGAGCAAATACTCTCAAGAAAAGGTGTGTGTGTGTTGGGGGGTGTAGAAGGTGTTTAACAAACTAATGATTTTATGATTATGAGAGCAGAAGAAAATAAATTTTATAGCTTCTCACTCATCAGAAAACAACCTGAGAAGGAATCAGCTTATGCTAGAAGCAATCCTTTCACAGACATTCCTGAATCATAATTGTGCCAATCAACATTATTCAGAGGAGTGGGCTCACTTTCTAAAGGTGTTTTTGAAATACTCCAGTATTCAGCTATCACACTCCTACAATACAGAGAGTTCCCTGGGGTCCTACAATAAAACCTCTCCTCCTCCTCTCTTTTACACACACACATATTTTGTTTTCATGAACCAACTTTGAATCAGCAGCTCTGACAGATCTAAGACCTAAAATTTTATGTTAAAACCCACATGACTGAAGATTAACCATTTGTACTCCAACAAAAGAGCACCACTGCAATGTGCTTCAGTGATTTGGTGAAAACAGATCTAAAGGGAATTGTTGAAATACAATTGAATGCTACTATGCACAGCATTGGCTCTAGACAGCTGGTGGATAAACAATTTTTTTTGTATGAATCAGTATACTCATAATGAAGTGTCTGCTAATCTCTGGTTGACAAAGGGAGGAAGTGAATAGAAGCAAGCATAGCTTAAGATAAAGGATAGTTTTTCTCTTTCTTTCTCCATTCTTCTCTGTCCTGCAAAGCTCTGATCCATTTGCAGTTTTCTCACCTTGGGCAGCTATGAGAGAATCTCTCCATAAAAGGAGCCTGACGAAGTTGCACAACAGAACAGTACCCCAACCAGGGAACTGTGCCAGCAAGAAGGCATGGCAACTTGGAGGGGAATGAAGGAGTGTTTCCAGCCAAGAAACACCCTATCAATCTTTCCTTCCACTTACCCTTCCAGACTCCTATGGCCCTCTGTCATGCTAGAGAGAAAGATCCAAACTTTATTTTTGACTGATTTTCCTCTTAAACGTGTAATAGAAGACAGAAACACCTGGTAAGCTGTCACCCATTTGTACTGGGTGCTGCTAGCTCAACATAAATCTTCCAGCCTAGTTGGTCCAAATGACAACAATGCACTGAAGCCTACAGACTAACCAAAAAGAAAAAAAGGAATATGCTGCTCCACTTCCATCTTCATGCATATTCTCTGTATGTAGAAAGTGCACCATATTGAATGTACATTGCTTTGTTTCACATTTTCTTAACAATTACACACTTTTACACTTAAAAAAAAAAAAAAGAAAGAAAAAACTTTGTCTCACCAGGCACTCAAACCATGTGGCTATGGCTCAGGTCAATGAAACCATTTTACTATTTTTAACTGCTTTAATGACTGAAGATAGCAAGCCTTCAATACTTTCCAGGCAAATACCTGGTTGTTTCGATAAAATGAAGTCGTTGTGATTATTCCTTGTTTCTACAGTACACCTGAATGCATAAACATTCTGCTGAGTGGACAGTCAAATCCATGCCTAAAGGGTCATTTTCATAATGACCTTGAGTTTGACACAAAGGAATGAGCTGCAGTCACCTGGAAGGGGAAAACTGCAGACCACCACTGTCAGCCTGACCTTGCCACAGTGTTATCTTTCTACCCTTACTGACATGTCTTCCAATACAAGACAGAACGTGCAAATGAGATAGAGAAAGCCACGGCCCTTCTCTGCCAATACCCACCACTCCAATCTTTCTACCCCATTCACGAGCACTTCCTGCTCATGAACGACCAACAATTTTGTCAGTGCAATTTAGCCTCTAAGAGAAGTTAGACTTTCCAAAAGACAACAGAAACAAATTTCAAGAGAATAAAGATATATACATGAATTACACCTTCCTATCTAAAGATATCTCATATGCAGTCTTCCCTTATTCAGTGGTTTCAAATGCTCTTCAATGTAAGAATGTTCTCTGGTGATGAAATATGAAGAGGTGATGATTTCCTCAAATTAGGAGGACATTAACAATTAAGTGTTAATGTGAACACTGTTACAGTAAGGCAATTATAACTGTATTCCATGAAGAGCAATAGGAAATAATTACTCTTATTCTCAAGTGATAGTTCTAAGAGAATGAGATTCCCAATCTTAAATTCATTTGATGGGCAGCTCTGGTTTCCTAGTCTATGAAAGAATCAGTCTTTCTTTATTGGTACAGTATCTCCTATCTTTCATTACTGAAGCATGCAACCCCCTTCACTTTTGTCTGATAATATCAAGCAGTGATCTAAAGACAGCATTTTGTAGATTTTCATCTATCTTGAGGTGTAGGTGCAATATCCTCCTCATAAACACTATTCACATCTTCCAGAGGCCTCTAAATGCAAAGTTCATCCAGAACCAAGGTACACTCATGCTCTTTTAGCACAAGAGATTCCTCAGGTGTAATGCAAGAGCTCTCCAACTGCTGGCTCTCTGACCCAGGCTGAGAAAAAAATGGGATACCTGTAGCAACATACAGTAGAAAAAATACTGAAAATTTGCAGTACAAAGAAGATGGCCCACAGCAACTTGCATGTCAATGCTTAGCTGCCACTGATCTTTGCAATCTACATCATTCAAGAAAGCATGAATATTACAGTCCTCCACGTGGTTTACTAAGCTTTGGTGAATTACAGCAGGAAAAAAACAAACAAACAAACAAACAAACAATCTTATTTGTGTCTTTAAAGAGCAAAAGAAGACATTTTTGTTGCAAAAACAAAATCAGAATATAGGAAAACCTGAAATCAGGCATAATGGCAGCACCAGTGCCCCTAACCACAAAACAGATACTGAAATCCTTTGGCCTTTCAAAGACTGCATTCTTTGTTGACTTCTAAAAGCTATCACTCCACACTCTCCATATTAAACACAGAGGTACTGGTTGGCTGTAATAATTAAGAAAGCTTGCCAAAAAGATGTTAGCACAAGGAATGCATCAGGTGACAGAACGGTGCCTCCAAGGACTCTGGGACCTGTCAACCTCTGTAACTATATCCTCCTGGCCTGTCACAGTAGAGTTAATTAGAAACATCTGTAGCATAGAGATCAAGCAGAGGCAGTAGCAGCAGCTTATTTCCACAAGAAAGGTACATCTCATGTGGGAGGTAAAGAGGGCAGAATCACAAACAGATACAGATCAGTTACACGAACCTGATCAGTTATCTGAGCTATATGCACTTCTGAAATAAAACTACCTGTGTAACGCAAATGCAAGGCTGATGAAAAGCTTTAACTGTAACACTGGCAAACTGACTTACTGCAGTCTTTACTGCAACAACAAGTCTTGAACAATGTACAAAAATGCCATTCATCTGTTCACAGACATTATGGTTCAGGCTTTCCACAAACGCCTCTGAAAATCAAACTATGTTGCCATCACCTTATTATTATTTTTTTTAACAATCTTAGCACAAACTGAAAATGCTAATTTGTTAAATCACAGTTCACATTGCTGCAGTTTGCAGAAAGCAAATCCTTTCAATGTGAATCCCCAACACCACCTCCTTCCCAAAACCATATATACTTTGCGGAAAAATCTCTGTTACAGGTGGAAATAGAATTTCTTTTCTTCCATTCCTGGTGCACAGATCTTTCAGTTTACTCAAGACAGTGTGCTACAATTTGGGACTGAATATTGGATACTATAAAAGCAAAACTTATGAAATTCAAAAGGTAAAGTAAGTTTATGGTTGGAAGAGAACTTGGTAGAGGTGTGCACATGCACAAATACAACACTGAACTATTCAGAGAACTTTGCACTCCTACCACTCTGTCCTGCTACACCCCCATGAGAAACTATGAACTTTCAATAAATTCATACATGATAGCTGCAGACCTTTAGGCTGATCCCTCCTAAAAAAACAACCATATGGAGTGCTTGCATGTCTGGGCACATCAAAACTCGTCAGAGAAAAACAAAATGAAAAAATATTTTTTTCTTTTTTTTGGCTAATCTGGAAAATACACAATTAAAGAAATACAGGATGCAGAGTCCTCTAAGTGAGCATGTAGAATTGCATAAGCAAATCACACAATCAACACGTAAATCTGTAACCAATTTGTGCCAGGCATTTTCCAAAGCCTTCATTCTCTACTTAATTTTAATTCGATGCATTGCTGACCCCTTGGCCCCTCGCACATATCCCCCAAGCAAACAGACACAGCTGTTTACGTGCCCGTCAACACGTTCCCCTGAAATGGGAGGCCCATGCTTCTGCCCCTAATTTTAGTGCTACAGATTTCACGGGCTGCCCAACGAGGTACAGCAGAGGCCCAGGACACAGGTACACACTCCCTTTTGCCACCTTCACTCTCCACCTTACTGTGGGCACCAAGGCCTCAGGTCATCAAACCTACATTTGCTGCAGGTCCTCTGATAGAAATATTAATTTCCCTGAGGATTTTCGGGAGAAGATCGCTCCCAATCTTTGGGGGGAACACCCATTTACTGGCTGTGGTCCTCCTCCTTCCCTATGAAGTCCCAGGAGTCCCACTCCAGAAAGTCTGCTCTTTCAAAGCTCAGGGAAGTCCCACATCATCTTTAGTCCATTAGTGCTTACTCCTCACACTGCTCCTTTTTTTTTTTTCCCCCTTTCATTCTTCTGCTCAAACACTTGGAAATTTAGAAGGTTTGTATTACTGCATTGTCAAGGAACAATTTATAGTCATGGCACTTAACTAATTACCAGACTTTGACATATATACATACATACATACATATATATATATATACACACTTATTTAAAAGAGATTTTTTTTAATTATTTTTTAAATGAAAGAAAAACTCTTAGCACTTAACAGCAATATAACAAACTGCATGAAATAGCGGCTGGAAGTAACTACATTTATGCTTGGTAAACCTGGGGAGCTAATAACTCAAGACTGCTAAGATTTACCCACTTTGGATACTGATAACTTTAACTGTGAATGTTACTGAATTTTGCAGCACAGCCTGCAGCAACACAAAACTGCAGAGTGGTTGAGCAGAATGCAAAGATTATGAGTTGCAATGTTTCATTTTCATCTAAAAAATGCCATCAGCAGTTTTGTATGGTAAAAAAATCTGGTCAGTTTATGCAAATTTGGAGTGTGTGGCCCGAAAATTCCTGGCAGGAATTCAAGAATAATCTTGGTATTTGGGCACTCTTTTAATATTCTATTACATATAAGCTATGTCCTGGAAGAAATCCAATAACCTGTGCTGAAATGAAATAACACTTTCTTTTTTCAAATTACTTTTGCTGATCTGAAATGTCTGCATCATACAGCACTGCAGAAATACTTAAACCACCAAGGATGTTGGTGTGTGACTTAATAAGGTAACACACTTGCTAACACACAAACTTTTTAAAGCAAAGATATGAAAAAGTAGGAACAGATTTTTCAGCTTTTTCTTTTTTTGGTACCTCATTTGAGAAAAACAAACAACCAAAAAGCGTTCCCTACAGAATAAAAATCTCTTTTCTTTCACACCACCACAGACTGCTGGCTGTTTCAACTGCTTTCAAAACCAAGTATCTGTGCAATTACCAAAAAAAAAAAACAAACAAAAAAAACCTGTTGCTGGTGTTGTTCTTCTTTAGCAGTCATTAGAAAAGATGCATGTATAACATTTGCAAAACACAGGTACAGAATGCTTTCCTGATCAAAAGAAAAATTAAAAATGTATCAAGAAATCAATTACATAGATTTCTACTAAAAAAAAAAAAAAAAAAAAAGATTGTCTGCATGAAGCTGTGCTGCCCAAAACCTTTCCAAATCCATACTCTCTGTGTCAAGCTATGGCTGTGTCCACACAGTGTAGGTTGAGCTCCCCATGGCTTCCTAACTCAGTTTAACAAGCCCATCAATTAAAGGCAGATATTTAGAGGAAGCAAAACTGATTGGTTGCAGAGGGATTTCTGGACATTTTAACTGATACCCACTGAAAATACATGAGAAGTATTTCAAGCTTACAAAAAAAAAAAAAATGCCTGACAAAAGCTCTGACATATATAATGCCATGATAGAAATACTACACATTATGTCATATCTAATAACCCACTTGTGCCATATCACACAGCTGTTTTTGTTATACTGCAGTGCCAGATACAGTCCCCTCTCTCTTCCCTGCTCGCTTACTCCAAATTAAGAAAACAAAATTAAACTAGCACCTTTGTGGACACCAGCTCTACGCAGAACACAAGTTTTACCCTAAACAGAAGTCACAAAGATGAGGCAAGTAATCTCCCTGAGAGGGAATGAAATTTTTAGTTGCTTTCCCAAACTCATTAAGAAAGGGCCTGATTCCCACAGGTTTACCCAGAATAATTAGCAGCAACAAACATTGGTAGGATTTCAGTGTGTAGGTCAGCCTATGGGATTAGTCACAAAGGTTTTGTAAATTTCAGAAGATATCTACCCAGATGTCAGAAAAAATAAAATAAAATAAATAAAATAAAATAAAAATAAAGGCTATATAATGAATACAGCCAGAATCATTAAGTAGTTTAGAATTTCTAAGACTCCCACAACCAATAAATTTTATGGAAAAAGTCAAACGGTTAAAAACGTAATATATAGTATAAAAGTTGCAAACTTCTAGGCAGCTTGTAAAAAAGTGGCAATGCAAGAGGGAAATAGTAAACACACTAACAAGAGTTCATCAGTCTTAATAAATAGGACAGGGTCACACGGGTTTACTTCTGGAACCCATAAAGGTCCCTAAGTATCTAATTATTTCTGAAAAAAGTCTGAGGTTTTATTCCCTTCTATTCCTCAACAGATTAGCTCATTCTTCATCAGACACCACTTTAAACTTAAATACATTCTTTTTAAGAAGCTAAAGTTTGTTTCTTATTGACATGATAGAATACTACACACCGTATGTTCCTCCAAGGGAGTATTGCTAAGCGGTATTAAGCACCACATCCTAATGGAAGTAACACGAAGCTTGTTTCTTCAGAGAAGTACATAACAAAGATCAGTCATGGCATTGGACCATATAGTAGCTCTGGATTTTGAAGAAAATGTCAGATTAAAATCAACAGCACTCACTTCTAAGTTTCTACTTTACCGCAAACTACAAAAATGTCTTTTCTATCACTTTGCCGGGGGAAGATGGGGATGTACTGTCACCTTTACAAGGAGGCAATCATCCTCCTCACTAGGCATATTTTTAGTTCATTGGGCCTGACATAAAATTGACAAGTGCTTCTTGTTCATGTCTGTGTGAACAATGATTTTATAGGACTGCCCAAGTTGGTAACTTCAAAAATCGTATGTAGCAAATGTTACCTTTGTGACCAACAAGAAGAAATAATGAATAACACATCTGAAACTGCAGGTTATATATGTAAGTAAATGCATTGTAATGGGTAATAAAAATAGCACTTTGTTCTGACTGTGGTGCTAATTAGAATCTGATTTGCCTACTTAAAAGCCGTAATTATGCAGAACCCATGCTACGAAGATTTTGAGGCTGGATTCACTTTTTAGGAACTAATGCGCTTACCTCAATAGCAGAAAGAGAGAAAGGAGGGTAGGAAGGAGGGAACGAGCAAGCAAGTGGGAGTAAGAGGTCTGTAAATGAATCCCTGCTCTCTGTTACTTTGGTCAAGCAGCGATTTGTGTGCAGGGAAGGTGCTTTGATGCTGAGGGTGCTACTGCAGAATGCTGGGTGGGTACCGCTGCTGGCAAACAGGACGCCACCAGAGAGCTTTAGAAAGCAGGACATAACGTAGTAATTGATTTTTGAGCACGTCTTCTCCTGCTTTCCTTTCCCTGGTTCCTTTTTACCCTTTCCAAATCCATTGCTTTGGGTCTGTTTTGGTTTGGTTTTTGAGCTATCTATATTCCATAGTCGCATACTTAAGAAATTCAAACTGAAATAGAGCAGATGATTACCACCTAAGACATAACATTTGCAAAAGATTTATATTCATTAAAAACATAACAAAACAAAATAAACTAAACAGACATCTTTTCATAAGTAGTAATGTAAATATCAGCAACTCCCAAGTTCTACATTGTATACATAAACCAGAATGTCATGTGCGTCCCAAAGAAAGCAAGAATCATTAGGAAACCCAGAGGAAAAATCAAATCTCCTCCTCCTCTCACCTCCAGGAAGCAACTGATGAAGCTTCAGCTAAATGATGTATCTACTATGTCCTTATTATGTTATCTCAGCTATATATTCAGCGCCCCTCAGATATTACTTAAAACTCCTTGGGCTTTTGTCTAAATTGAAATGTTCACTATCCCCAGTATTTCAACACTATTAAAAATACAACCTGAAGTCATAATGGGATTTTTCCTTCCTCATTTTCTCTAAGCAAAACTATTCTTATACTTGTAGAGGCACTCCCAAGCACTACTCTCTGAACTTCTTACATTATTTCAAAGTTTATGTAGGATTCCATACAGTCATATCCCACATACTGCTATCTGCATTTGAAAATAAAAAAAAAATAACCAAAAAAGAGGAATCTGTATTGCCATGTTTCTATAGAGTGGCAAAATCCTGGTTATTTTGTCCAATATCATGAGACAGGTATACCACCTTACACATATGACAATACTGGCCACATCTGATCAAGTGTTTAGGTATGTCACAGGACAAAAATAACTTATGAAACTAAATATAATTTATCAAGTCACGTTTATCAAATTATAAAGACTTATCAAAGGCACTGGCTTCCTAGAGGAAAGTGCCTCCAGTACATGAACAACTGGTCACTCTGTGTAGTATTTTGAATGCTTGCACGATCTGGTACGTTACCCAATTTGTTTGCCGACCCACAGAAAAAGACAAAAACCCGAAGCTGCTGAAACACTTGCCCTGCCTAACACCCGCCACTGCTGTTCCACCACCCAGCACCCGGTGCCCCCATCTGGCCACCCACACCAGCACCCCGGTGTTGGGCGAGCTAATTAGCGAGATGTCAGCTCGCTTGTGCACAGCTTCGCGTGCGACTGGGCGCGCAGCAGCGGCAGCAGCAGGAATCCCTTTGGGCCCTGTCATGACATCGTTTGGGCAGCGCAGTCTGTGATAGCAGAAAATGAAGCTGGTATTTATACACGGGTATTAGAAGGGGGCCCTCCTGTACCGTGCTTAAGATGACAAAATGTCAGCTTCAATCATCTGACAGGCTTTGGTCTCCCTCTGTAATCTCTTTCTTTTTGGCTGCTCTTTTTTTATACACACATATGACACTAACAGAAAAATAAATTGAAAAGAGCACTGAGGCAGAGTGTATTTCACGCACTGGTGCCAATGTTTCATATCTCATGAACCTCAGGAAAACAATTCGTCGAACTAATTAGTTTACAGTGTTTAAGCAGCTTGTTTCCCCTCTTTAATCTTCTTTATGTAATACTGCAAACAAAGCCATATTATCTTCTAATTTTTTTTCTTATACAGTATAACAAATATAATCTTTTTTTTCCTGGAGATTACTTCATTTAGACATCAAACTACACTACCCCTTTATTTTTTCTTCTCAGGGAGAACAATATAAACAGCACAGATTCATTTGCTTTTCAAAGATTTTTCAAGCTTAAGCTATATTTTTTTTCTTCTTCTTCTGTTGTTCTTCTTTTACTACCTAAACCTTAACCCAATCATTTAACTTCTCAGTTTTAGCTACCCCTCACAAAGCAACTGTGCTTGCCTTCCTCCAAAAATGAAACACCTGCTCTTCTTCCTCACAGGTCCTAATAATCAAAGAGTATCCCTAAGCTTACAAGTGTTGTTCAACTTGTTTAAAAATGTACTGGAAAAGCCATGATAACTAATTAAAAAAAACAAACAAACAAACAAATCTTTCAGTCTGGTATAGGCTCATCTTCTTACTTTCATCAGCAATGATTGGCTTGAATGAGAAGCAATTATATAAACAGACAAACCAGACAACCCCTGTGGAGAAGCCTGGATGCTGTGTTGATTTTTTAATTCCCTTAGAAGTGACTTTAGTGGTGGCTTAGGACTGTAAACATGTCTGAAGCTGGCTCAGCCACAGCAGCAGAGTGCTCGCTGCTTTCCCTGTTTCACAGAGGGAACCAAAAACAGTATCAGAAGGCTTGATTCAACAGGTACTCAGTTCAAACCCTGTGGGGGACCAAGACATGACTGTCCTCATCTGGTCATTCTGCCTCTCGATACCACCACCGATGGGCAAAATCAGCAAGAGAGTCACACAATGAGCTGGGTCCATGTCAAGGCAGCCAGGCTAACTTCAACCTACACTGAAGATGGGTTAAGTAAACCTGTATTGACGGAGACTAGGTTTGCCCAGACAGCTAGGTTTCCAAGTCAAAACATGTGCTCAAGTGTATTAATGGACAGCTGGGGACAGCAGCTTTTTAAGGGACTCCAGCCAGAGTCACTGTAAGACTTTTATAACCAATGTATACAGACAAGGTTGGACTTTTTGCCCAGTACAGTCACAGCCACTTTCTTGAGTATGAAAGGGGAGATTGTAGTACATATCTTTTAAACAGAACTCTAGTGGTATACTCTAACAGCAATACATATATAACCAATATAATCCCTTCCTTCTGTATTATTTCTGGTTTTATACAAAGGATGTTTGACATAAAATGCACAAACAATACTGGAAATAGGAAACCAATACTCCAGCCACAAGGTAATGCTGAAAAGAAAATAAATTCTCTTGAACTTTCCCATGGCTATTATCCCTAAGAAAGATGTCACATTTCTGAGTGTTTAACTGGTGAGTGCTTAAACCGTTTCCTCAATAATCACTCTCGTGAGGAGGTGTCTGCTGCCAACAGTGACCAGGTACTCTACTCGGACATTTATTTCGTGCAGACTGTTGAAGTCCACACTGTCAACATTACTTTCCTCTCTGATCCTTTGCTTGCTTTAGAACTGTCTGCTGTCTCCCCATGCTTATCTACATAAAAGTTCATGCTGTCCTTAGTTGTCAGATCCACAGTAACTGCTAATTAGTACAGAAGAGGTGACACTGCTGCGGCTTCACAGGCGCAGAACACCATCCAGAGCTCTGTCCTGCAGAGCTCAGGGGACTTCTCTGTTCTCCCCCAAGGTTAATGCCTGTAACTCCTCTGGGAGCTAGCAGCTATGTAGGCTGCTTTACTGAAGACACCTGAAATCTCCCAGCTACTCAGGGATTTAGCAGTGACTGCAGAAAGCTTACATTGTTTCTGAATGACTGAAAAGTTACAAGAACAAACTTCGTAAATGAGAGAAAAGTGTTAAAAAAAAAAAAAAGTTTTCATTAACCTTCAATTTACATCCTAAGCTGCTGGACTAAAGCTTTATAAATTGAAGTTTTGATGAAAACAAACAAAAAAGAATTTGCTCTTAAAGAATACTTGCAGTCCCAGACTGTCTGATGTTAAACATACGCATGCTTTTCTACTCAACCCAGACTTACACCAGTAAGCAGACTGGGAGAAATGGAAGACGAGAAATGACAAAGCCACACAAGCACATAAATCTTTAACCCTTTATTCATGGGAAAAAATTGCAAGCTTTTCCATTTCTCTCCTCATTTTATGGTTTAGTATTAGCCTATTTAATGAAGTTTGGAGGAGGATGAAGGATGTCTGTTCCCATTTCCTTTCTCTCGTTTACAGCACCAAGGATATATTTTTCCAACTTAATTCTAATAGTTAGCAATATATGAAGCAGAACTATTATTATTCTTACTATAATCCATCAATGTATCCCAACATGCTACAGAACGTTGTAATTGTTAGTCCACAAGGAAAGAGAAGAGTTTTTTTTTTCCTAGAAACAACTATGTTTGTGACCCATGGGAGCTCATGAAACACACAAATTTTTGACGTTTGCAATACTTCTTAAGAGAATTAACTGCATCAGCTAACACTGGATAAGACCAGTTTGCCAAGAGTTTTTTTCTGGTCAGCATGAAAATTCATTCTGCAGCAGAAAAGTCAGGTCTCCATAGGCTCATCTTCACAGATGACTCTTTTAACTTCTTTTTTTCCCCTGAACCTATTAGTGTGATTGAGAAAATGTTATGAAGTGCCACATTAAATGCATTCAAGTGGATGAAATTTTCTTATGCAATCTTTCACATTTTGTTTTATTTCTCATCTTCATCCTGTCACAGTCCCGGTAAGATTTTTTATTATTATTATTCAGAAGTAAATCACTATGTGATTTACAATGCCTAGAAAACTCTCACGTTCTTCCTTCTCTCTAGTTGAAGTCTACAAGCAAGAATTCTCACTAAATTGCCATGTGACTGAAATCCATCAAACCCTCTTCATTCTAAATGCAATCCCTCAACATACTGACTTTGTGATTATCCAAAAACACCACTCAATCAATATCTGGCTCACTTGAATAAGTTTTTTTGTTTGTTTAAATCACTAGCCAAAACCTGGCTAGATTCCATGTGTGTGATGTCCCCACTAGCTTCTTGTCTTGATTTTTTTCTACCTTCTGTTTTTTCCAAAGTACAAATGATGTACTGCTTACACGATGACATGATGACTGCTTACTCTGGCTGCATGTGCTATCATGCTTTATAAAGTATAGTGCATGCACTTCACCTGGAATTCTCTCAGGCCAGCATCTTTTTGAGAAAGCTGACACTGCTAACACCTCCTCACTTGTTGGACAGTGGTCTGCCTCAAGACTATGACTCCAGCAAGGATTGCCAACAGAGACATAATAATATAGAATAAGCTCCGAAATTTCATTCCAAAGAGATGAGTTATTTATACAAGATGTTTACAGCTGCAGCTGTTGTATCCACTCTCATACAGCACACAACGTTGGAACAACATGAATTGAATGATGTAGGGTGCCAATGATTTTAGCCTTGTTTACACTTGAAAAACAAAACAAAGCAAAACAGTTTCTCCCTAAAATATCTTTTCACAACTCCGTGCTACAGAGGATGTGTTATAGCTGTTCTTTCCCAAAGGAATTCTCACCTTCTTGTCAAACACACAGGCATTCACACACCTCTTCCTGAAAGGGCAAGTGCAACAAGCTCTGCTTGCCGTTGGCTGGGGAAGATCTCCACCTGGTACTGCAGTTAACACTGCACTGCACACAGAAGCAGGAAAGGCTCCCGCCACCCATTTCAGCTCTGACTGATTTCCTACACAACCCAGGTTTTATGCACACATCAGTAAATCCCTAGTCACTAGTTGCATAGGCAACTAAACCTACCTCCTCAGGTACATCATTAAATAGGTAGGTAGGTAGGTAGAGGTATTTGAGAAATAATTGAGGAAGACTGCAAGGAACTGTTACTTGTCCTCTCCTGCTACAGTTTTATCACTCAAGAACACCACTGGGGTTTGCACTGTGTGTTTATGGGCATCAGATTGTTAATTACTAATCAAGCTGGGTCACAACAAGTATTAGTCAGAGGCACTTGTTGAACACTAATAAGAATCTCACACTCATAATTGTCTTTGGCTTATTGCAATTTTCCGGGGGGGGGGGGGGGTGGGGGGTGGGGGGTGGGGGGAAGAGAAATGCAATACACTCACTTTCTCCAAATTACTATACTATTTAAATAAAAAGCATCACGAGATTTTAAAATGAACTTACTTAATTTGAATGCTCAGCTCAAACCTCCTGTCCACTGTTGTTTTTTTATCTACCTGTACAGTCTCATTTCAGCTTTCCACTTCATATTTGAAAGTTATTTGTTTTTTACCAATAGCAGAACAACAGTAAGACCTGCTTCTTCAAAGCTGTATTTTCATCTTTAAAAACATTATCAAATCCATCCCATCTGCATTGTCAGTAATTCTCTTTTCCAGAAAGTCCCTTTGTTGAAAACCATTACCGTAAAGAAAAAGTGCAGGGTTTTATTCAGAGGCGTAAGTTTCCTCCAAAGCTGAGAGACAAAGAGATAATAAATTAGACTGAAGTTGCTGCTGGGAAATGTATTTCTGGCTGAGTAGATGCTCTGAGATTTTCAAACTACTCCAAATAAGCGATGGCTGGTACTCTCCCTATCCCAGTCAAACAAAATATGGTAGGTCATAACCTCTGTGTTGGCTAATGTAAGATTTAATGCATGACTGTGATCACTTTTACCAGCATATGTAGGAATTACTGTAGCTAAAATGATATTATAGCTCTCGGGGAAAAAAAAGGAACATAAGCTAGAAATGTTAAGACATACAAAGAAGGCTTAACTAAAACAAAACCACTAGGCAATTATATGTCAAAAATTATATTCACCTGAATAAGTACAGTTAAAATATTAAAATCCACATGAATGGAATTAGAGAATAAATAGGCATTTTCTTTAATTGAAATGCCCATGAGCATAAATTTGATAAATAATACTGAAGGATAATTCCTTGTTATGCTACTGCATTGGTCACAAGAGCACCTATATGCCTATTAACAGTTACCTATGGCTTTGGTCAATGATACCAATGATCAAAAATAGTATTTCTACCTTAATAAGCAATGAGGGAAAAGTTATAATAATCCAACCTGTATTTAGGTATGTATTTAGACATATGTAGAGTTTTCTTTTACCAAAACCTCTCTTTTTCTCATATTAAAAAAAAAGGCAAATATATTTTGTAAATTGGGCTAGGATATGGTGAACTGGCATATGACAGCAGGCATCCCATGAATTGCCAATTCAGTGTATAAGTATTTGATCAGAAAATTTCTGAAAGAATAATTGGGCAAATTTATTTGCAATATGTAATATCAAAAGTAGACTTCTCTCTAGTTTTTCCCCTTTGAATTTAAGCACTAACGAAACAGAAAAAAAAAAAAAAAAGTATCTTGGTATACAAACCTACTCCTTCCTTGTTATTACTGATCTTTCTGATTTTGTAGGATATTCTAATCTTTCAGCTTCTCTATGTCACGATACAAATTGGAGGGATTTGGCTTGACTCCAATATTCTGACTCTCTCTCTTGGCATTTCATACAGCTGAATCTGAACTGCATCTCATACATATGATTGAAAGATGACAAAGAAAGTCATCTTTTGAAAGTACCTAATAAGTATTTTCTAAAAGTCAGAACATTCTCAACCCAATTTCTTTTCCAAGTTACCTTTCTTACTATCTGGACCATCTCCCTCAAAGACATGCTAACGATACGGAAAAAAAATATTTGGGCTTAGTGTGTGAGTCAGCTTTACGGTAGCATTGAAAAAAAAATCCAATTTTTATATTTTTGTGTGCACACACAGGTGCACTGCACAGAAAAAAACACCACCAACAACAACAAAAAACAACTGCCTGTGAAATAAATACAAAAACTTTGCTACCTCTGATAAATGACAAAATAATTCAGCTCTTCTCTGGTCTTGGGTGGTGCTCACAAAACTACAGGCTGGGAGAGCTGATGAACTTAAGTGAACTGCAATAGCACCGAAGATGTGCTTTTCTTTCTAACCGCAGCTGCGCTTCTTAAATAAGCACAACTTACACAACTATGCAAAGAGGCAACAAAATGGTAAAGAAGCAACCACCAGATGCAAAATAGTGGGTGAAAAGGGCCAGCTGGCTGGCTTACACTTACGAATCTGTAGTGCATTTCCAGAACCTACCTAACTACTCCAACAGCCCTGCAAAAGAAAAAGTATCTCAACTCTCCAACAGAAGTACAGAGTTCTCTATGTGGTAAATTAATAAATTACCTAACTGCTTGTTAATTACATCCTTCCACCACCCATCATCCTAAGTACCCCTACACTATTACAAGCATCATCTCATCGTGTGAAAAAGGAAGATTTCATGATCACTATAATCATTATTTTCCAACAACAGTAACAAAAAAAACTAGGTAAGTACTCTTATTTGAAGCCATCAATGTGCAGAGAATCATAATTAATCTCCATGTAGCTCTGCAATTTCTCCTCAACTACTTAAGTATCATCATAATCGCAGGTCCAAAACAGGAATCTCTTGGCCTTGTTTAATGATTCTCTCATATGCTCTTCTCCTAAGACAAGGCTCTGATCTGAGAGCAGAGTTTGGAAAAAAATGAGGCGAATAGAAATGAGAGCAAGAGCAGGGCGGGTCCTAATGTCTTCCCCCGAGCGAAAAAAAAACGGGTTAACCTTAAGTGGCTGTTCATTGGACTGCTGAAAATGAAGACAACCACGGTGACAAGGAGCAAAGAAAGGCTGGGGACAGAGACCAGAGAAAGGCAAACACACTTTGGTCTGTTATTTGACCTCAATTGCAACTGCTACTACTATTCTTTTTTTTAATTATTATTATGGACAGAATACATATGTATATTCTTATCTTTTACAGCAAAGTGCTCTTTAGAATAAAGTGATATAGGCAAAAAAAAAAAAAAAAAAACAGTTTCCTCCCCTTCTCTTCTCCTTGAAGATCTACTTTATCTGCAGAGTTGTTAGTGACTAACTGACAAGAACAATTAAAGGGCTCAGCAGCAGAATGTGTTGGGCCATTGAACCCCAGTTCCCACACCTCTTTGTCTCTCTACTAAACCTCTTTTTTGTCTGTCTACTAAACCAATCCACTCTGAGGATCTATCACAGTTGAAGTTGGAAACCATGCTTAAGACAATAATAATAAAAATAATAATAGGAAAAAAAAACCACCACATCTAATTTTCTCTGATTTCAAACACTGCTTCTTTCTTTTTAAAAAAAACTGATACACAGAAATTTCTCTAAAAGCCCAAATTTGCCATGCACAAAATTAGAGGTAAGCATCTAAGTAGAACTTCTAAATGAGTATCTCTCTGGAAAGACAGCATACTGCTATGAAAGACTATGACACTCACCTTTATCAATTTGAGGAAATTAAATGATAATAGTACACCAGCATAATCACAGTACTATGACTGTATCAATTCCTGTACAAAAAGTTTCAGAATAGAAGTGCATTAGTATTTTGGGGGTTGTATTTCTGATATGGCTTATACTGGCTTCAGAATATAAACTAAAAGAGCAATGAAATTCATATATTTTGTAGTAAGTGTGCGCACTGGTGATCCTAGACACTACAGTCACTCTCACAGCTGAGCCAAGAGACTAGAATGTATGAGGCCTCCTCCTGCAAAGTCAGCTAAGTTTTCTTGAATGGTCTAAATTTAGGGGGGGGGTTATATCAATAACATTTCTCATACTCTAGCAATGTAACTTGCTATTTTTCTAAATCCTCTATGTCAAACTGATGTTTACAATAAAAAAAAGAGGGGCTTATCTCACTACTATTCGGAATTCTCCGAACATTTATTTTGTTAAAACTCTGTATCAGATGCCCAAGAGCCTATAAAAAATGCAAAATCGACCAACTACAATTGTTCATGTTTAGCAGGTTATAGTACTGATTTTAGATATGAAGGTTTTAAGCAATCCAAAATGACTTTCCACAACATTTCTCTACCAATACAAATCAGAACTCCTGAAACCCAATTCATAATCTGTAGATAAATTCTCCCTGAATTTCACTATAGAAGAACTGAAGAACTGAGTACAACTTACCTATCCCAGCTTGTTCAATGAAGGAGATTATCTAGGGGGAAAAAGAGTCCCCCCGGTTCATAGAAAGCTCTGTTCCAGATGATTATATTTAGAGCTTATGAGTTCTTCTCTGGTCTGCCCAAGATCAATACTTGAAAAATGTCTGTCCTGCATAAAAAATCCTTGCAATCAACAAAATATCTTTCTAATCGCATGGGTAAACTGAGCATCTGCTTCTGTCTCCTTGGGTCTTGCCTACACAGAAAAATTATTCACAAATGTGAGACAGTCTATAAATTTGAAGTGCTACAACTGTTCCAAAATAGCCACCTATAGGACACAGTTATTGCAGTCTAAGAGCATTCAAGCAGGGGAGCTTTTTGAAAAAAAGTTACATTCAAAAAGGCTTTATGCTGCAAGGATAATTCATGTCCATTTCTGAGGGCCCCCCTCTGAGAAGCTTTCTCAAGGTATGGAGTGTTAAAATGTTTCTTCTCTGAAGTCCACAGCTACTCAGCTAGGCTGCCATAATCAAGTATTATACTGTTAAGTAGCCCTTGCAATGGAAGTTACTTGCACATTTATGCCAGTAAGACAGCATGGGTACTAAAATACCATTTCTAGCTTCACTGTCACAGAGCAGACTAAGAAACACTGACAATTACAATATAAATATGGCAATTTTCTAATGGCTTATTGTTTTCCCCTGTTCTTCAGTGTGGTCTGTTTGGACAACTAGGGAGGAGAGGTTTTTTGTTTGTTTGTTTTTCCTTTTTCTTTTTTTCCCCTTCTGCCAGCATATTTAAATTATGCTACCGCTGTGAAAATCATGCATTACAGACCTTGTGGTCAGGTTTGTCAGTAGCTCCACAGGAAATACGTCAACAAACCTTCCAGTTTTGTAATGTTTTCTCCAGGTCATGACTTCAGCCTGCAAGCTCTAGAACAGTTTAATGACTGGATCTACTTTAAATGAATAATCATACAGGTTGTACTTTGGAATACCTGCTCACCTGAACTAGTATACAGTCAGTCCTCTAAATCCCACAGCAAAAATCACATGCCATTGGTGTTAAAGAGCTTTATCTCTAACCTGTGTAGAGACAGCTAACGGGTCAAAGAGGGTGTTGTTAGGTAGCACTCAACAGTATCCATGTTAATTCATAGTTTAAAAAAAATATACTACATCTGCAATCAGCAGCTTAAATTTAGCAACCAAACAATCCTTTTTTTTTTTTTTCCTCCTATCAGTACTCATTTGCACTCCTTTTATTTGGAGGCATTTCTCCACATGTTCATATCACCCTTGCTTTATGCCTTTTGTGACATAAAAATCCTGACATATTTTCACCCTAAAGCTGTGATCATCATCTTTTGAAACTAATAGGCACAGACAATGATGAAAAAGCCCATAAACCCCAACGCTCGAAGTACATGCCTGGCAAAAGTTTTAACCCAGATGTACGCTAAATATAGAGGTATCAACTGATGACTACACCAGAATAATTTTTTTTTTCTGTTTTTAATTAAAGCTGTCATAACGCGGAGTTCATTTCTTCCAAATTCCCTCTTTCCCTGTGAGCGTAAGCCATTTTATTGTAATGCTTTATTGCAGCCAGCAAGAAAAGATACGAATGCCCTAAGGCAGAACTATTACCAACACAGATGGATCAATCTTCCAAACATGGAAGGGCACACAGATCACAAGGCAGGTAAACCTAACAGTATCTGGATAAAGCCAAATAAACAAAAACAGGTGAGTGACTCAGTTCTGTGGTGCTCTACAGCCATTCTGGTAGAGTTAATTTGCCTGGTGAAGTCGTACTGATCAATAGCTCCAAGGCAGCTGTGACTTGGCTCTGTGACAGTCCATTGACTAGAGCCTTTTTTTTTTTCCTTAATCCAAATGCCATACTTTTTCAGCCTGACTCAGGCTGCAGGGTCCCATCAGCAGATGTTGACATTATCTGCTCCTGATTGTAACAGCTCATCATAAACAAGTACTCTGCTTTTTAAGCCCTGTTTTGGTTTGAGTTCTTTGAAAAACAGCTACATAGGGGAATAGACAGGGGAAAGAAAGATTATCATTTATAAATTTGTACTGAATGCATGTTGGCACTTCTGTCATGTTTTCCCATTATGATGAAAACTGCAGGATGTCATTCATCTGTATTTTCCTATCTGACCAAGTGCCCCAATGTTCTTTTGTTCCATTTCATTCAACAGATCATCTTAAGAAATACCCCAGAACAATGGGCTTGTGCTACAGTTGTTTAGTTACATTTTTAAAAGTGTCCCTCTTTTCTCTTTTGTATCATATTGCCAGGCATAAAAGTTGAATTCAAACCTGCTAGACCTTCACCCCTACTGAAGGTCAATGATGCATGCATTGTTTGTTTACTGTTTTACACTATGATGAATACTCAAGAATTTGAGAAGCAGTCCCATGTTACTGACATGATCTTTACGTATGTCAAGGTAAGGGCCATGTTCTAGCATGCAACCTTGACACTATCATACCAGAAATGAAGACCAAACTGTTCCTCATGCATCACCAAACCAGATGCAGCAGAAGAACAGAGTGCTACTGAAACTCTCATGAACAGTCCAGCTACCATGACCGGGGCGGGGGGGGGTGTGGGGTGTGTGTGTGTGTGCAGGGGGTGGAATAAAAAAATAAAATAAAATTCTCTCAACACTGGTTAGAGATATTTCAAGCATAGCCTGGTGAACAAATTCATTTAGATAGTTCCATGATTTAGGGTATTGCCTATAAAGTTCTTCAAGGAAGCTTGTGAGCACTGTATCATGAGGATCATTAGCTAGAACTGACCTGAATGCCACATCTAAATTTATATAGAGCTCAAGCCTAGCTCCAACCAACAGATGGGTTTCTCATGTTGCCTTCAGAAGAAGCAGAGTGGGGAAATATGAACCCCTGTAACAGGCACACCTACAAATGCTTTGGTTTGGAGTCAGTGAGTATGTCTACAGTCAAAGTCTAGTATCCAAAATGAGTAAGACAAAAAGCCCAATTAATGAGATTTTGATTATATCTCTATTTGCTTGAGGTACAGCTTGATAGGGAAGACAATAAATAGATAAATAATCAATTTGCAAGATAATCTAGAAAACAGGTCACTAGACTCAGTGTACTGATCTATCTTCAGTACTCCAGTCTGATTAGTGGCGTGCAGTATGATCCTGGATAACGTGCTGCTTTGTGCCTCTGTCCCCACCCATGTCTTGTGTGCCCGTCCTTCATAACACCCAGCCCCTACTTCCACGCAAAACACTTGGCATAAATGAATCCAGTGATGATGTTCTCGATTCCAAAAGATACTGTTCATACAAATAATTTCTGTAATTTATTGCAATAGTTGAAGTCTGACTTTTGTTTTTGGAATCACTGGCTACCAAAACTAAATCCAAGATTTGATTTCATTTAGCAAAAATGTAAAGCCTACCAAAGAATCAGCTCCAATCCACACATTAAACTCTGACCTCACTTCTCGTGCGCACTCTATACATTTGGTGCAGCTTCTGCACAGAATTACACCTTGTACCATGGTGCAGTGTCAGAAATTGCACCCATTTACAGAATCAGTATAATCATCACTGAAGATTAAACCTTGCATTAGTTAAACTCCAACTTCACAAAAAGGCTATCACATCTCAGGCTATTCAGAAACTCCTAGTACTTTCATTTCTTCTTCCCCTTCAAGAAAAATAAATGCTCAGTACTCAACTACTGACAGGTAATACTGAATACAGATCAGCAATCTTAACTTAGCCACCCATTTCATATTGAATATGCAGTCACAACATTTTGTCATAAAACTAAATCAAATACACATTCATTAAATTGTTAATTTGGGATTTCAGGAACTTCTGGCAGCAGCATAAGATTTAGTAACTCTCACTACTTTCCATTTCCTTGAAGCAGAATATCTGTATTTTGAATATATGTAGTGGGTATAATAAAAGAAGGTCTTGATGGGTGCATGATTTCATACTTGCACCCCTGCCTTTCCTGATTCACAAAAGCTGACAGGTAATGGAAACACCCACATTGTATGGTTCATCAACAGAAACTGAAGATCAAGTGAAGCCTCCAAAACAAATCCTGTTATCTGAGAAGAATTAATGTTATCTGGACTGATAAGTTCTATTTCCACCTGGGCTGACTCAGAAAGGAGATTTAAATGAAGCTGCTAACTCTAATGAGCAGCACACTGATGGTTGTCTGAAGTGAGCTATATACCACTTACCACCAAACTGTAAACCAGTCATTTCACTTCACTGATCTTGTTCAGGCTTCCCAGAGTTAAACAGACAACTCATTATCCACTCCATCACGTTGTCTGTCTATCTCTCTACGCCAATTGTTTTAAGACAGCAGATGAAGCAGCTCATGCTATCTTACACTGTCTTCCCAGTCTCTCTGCAAAAGAAAGCTGCTGCTTGCAGTAGGCTGAAGGGGAAAAGAAGAACAAACAAGCAAGGAACAAAATAAAAAAAAAAAAAAGAAAAAAAAGTGAAACAAACAAGAAAACCCCACCAGCAGTGGACTTACTCACAGCACCTTTAACAGTACTAAATATCAACAAGCAGTTACAAACTCCAGCATGTTAAGAACAGATTTCCTAAATGTGATGCCCCCAAATGGTATATTTCATCTGGCATCTTTTTCATTGGTAGTAAATTAACTAGCAGAAACCCCAGTACTGGAAATGGAATTAAAATAACCTAACCCTGACAGTTTGGGGTTTACTCATTTTGTTATGAATAACAGATGTATTCTGTTACTTGTGATGGCATCCTTTTGACAGCCACTGCTGGAAAGCACACACATGGTCATGCGCAAGTTGGGCAACAGCACAGAAGAATCAGGGCTTTTCTTCTGTTTGCATACAAAACTGTGCCTTCAGAATTCCTCTCCATCAAGCCCCAGCAGAAATACTTGATGAATGGGCCTTGAGAGAGCACTTCTCCTTGCCTTCGGCTGCAGTGGCTTGCAGGCATACGACACTCCATCAATATTGAGAGCTGGCAGCTTGAAAGGCGGGAAGGACGTTCACTGATAGCATGCATCTGCTTACTAATAGCATTGGTGCTCCACTCCTTTTCCCATTCATTGCCTGCAGGAATGACTCCATTGAGAGACTCACCATCAACAGATGGTCCCAGGCTAAGGTGTAATCAGGAGCAGCTTGCTAAATTTACCCAAAACAAATAGAATTACAGGCTTTTCCTGAAAGGAAGCTGAACTGGGAACTTGGGTGGTACAGAGTGTTAACACACAGAGTATATCCCAAAACAGTGCTCTGAAGTTGTCAGAGAAAATCAACTCTGCCCTGAAGTTGCATATTTATACTCATGCTGCTTATTGTCTTAGCTTATACAATAGATGCTTATTTGGGGTGAATTTTTTGCTGCATCCCTAACTAAGTCATTTACCTCCTACAGTCCTCTTTTCCCCTTAGGATATACTCTGCTAAAAATGTTTAAATGCAGAATCTACACTTCCAACACCTTCAACTTGTATTTTAGTGTGTTGACTTTCTATTCTGTTCAGAAAATAAGATCTACTACTAAAACTGAAAAAGCCTTTACCAAGACAGAAAACTATGTTATAACACAGGATTGGATGTGTATATGCCTTGAAAGCATCATTACCTTCAAGTTATTTGCTGTTTTGTTGAATGCAACATTTAAGTTTGGAATCGTGCCCTGTTACAATTTACTTATAGCAATTCCAAGTAGAAGCAAAGGGGAAAAAAAAGATTAATTTCAAATGCAAGTTCTGTAGCGAGATTTAATATTTGAATTTACATTCACCATGCAGAAAACAAATGTTTTCTTTGTAAATGAGATTAAAATGAGTTTATACATCACCTTATTAGACAACCTATCTTCGTGCTAGAGATGTTAAGACCTATCTGCTGCCTCTAAAGACAAAAATAAGATTTTAAATATGCCAACTTCTCGTAGTCCCACAGCATATAAAAGGTTTTGTTTTTTTGTTGTTGTTTTGTTTAAAAACAAGAACAGCCTCATGTGCCAACAGAGGATCCTCAGGTAAATTGTACCGAAGGAAAATAAGATCCCTTCTATGTACTGGCACACATATATAAGAGAATATATTCACAGAATCATAGAATGGCTTGGGTTGGAAGGAACCTTGCATATCACCTGGTTCCAATTCTCCTGCCATAGGCAGGGATGCCACCCACTAGATCATGTTGGCCCCATTCAGCCTGGCCTTGAACACCTCCAGGGATGGGGCATCCACAGCTTCTCTGGGCAACCTGTTCAGTGAAGAATTTCTTTCAAATGAATTTCTTCCACTTCCCTCTCCCCATCCCCTCCTCAGGGAGTTGCAGAGAGCCATTAGGTCGCCTCTCGACCTCCAGATCAGACAATCCAGGTGTCCTCATCCTCTCCTTACAGAACATGCCTTCCTGCCCTTGTACTAGCTTTGTTGCCATCCTCTGGATGCTTTCAAGTACCTTAACACCCTTTTTATTCTGTGAAACCTGGAGCTGCACGCTATGTGCTAGATGAGGCTGCACCAACATTAAATATAGTGGGAGCATCATCTCTCTTGACCAGATGGTGATGCTGCGTTTAATGTACCCTAAATTGTAGTTTGTTGCATTCAAAATAATATGCATTGTGTGTCTGTGACCAGATAAATTTCATGCACAAAAATGGCAAAACAGATCACCTTGTTATGTATAAGTTTAGAATAAAAAAATTGGTAACAATATGGAATACCAAAGTCATGAGTGTCATTGCTGCTCTGTTATTAGGAAATACACACATGAAATATAGCATTGTTCCACTACATGCTATCCTACTGCCTTCAAATGGCAAAACCTGACTTAACAGTAAAAACACAGTAAAAGCTAATTTCTTCAAACCAGCTTTGAAATGACTAAGTATCTTTATTTAACTTTCAAAATTTAAGCAACTTACACAATTTATGAAAACAACCTCCAGAGGTTGTAGTTCTTCAACAACACAAGGTTTCCAGCACTGTTGTCAACTAAAGGAATTCCTAAACTCCTGTTTCAGGGCAGCGTACTGCCCCACAAACTGTACGAAAAACTGCATCTGGGGCTATGAGGGGGACACAGATAAGTGAAGTGATCTGGTTGAAACAACAATAGATGGCCCACAGCCCAGTTATTTTTTTATCTTGATCAATCCCTTGATAAATTTGATAGTGTACAAGCTGTCAGCACAATTGAGAATAACAAATAACAGGGAGATCTCAGCAGTCAGCCAAGGACTAAGAAACTAGACCTAAAACCATCCGATCTGCCAAACCCTTCACACCATGGAGCTGCAGCTTAGGAAAGAACTTTCAGGGTAGTGGTATATCACAGTATCACCCTTTAACACTGAATGCTTCAAGAGCTCCTTCACAATTATCATTTCTGTCATGTAAAACTTCACACTTACTACTACTATGGACCAGAAATTCTTCTTCAGAGTACAGTCTGCAGACGTTAATTGACCACATTTAGTTGGTACACATATATACATATTTTGACTCTGTGTTGCAAATGGCTACAACTATAGATTTAGAAAAAAAAATCAACCTACAAGATGATTTTTAGCTTTTGCTAATATCAGAGATACATTATTCTTCAATCTATCCATATTGCAAATACTGGCTTTGATCTAAATATTTGTCAATATTCAGAAATAATTTAAAAATCAAATCAAAAGAGATATTTAGTGTGAGACTACTTTTTCTTTCATAAGTTATTTTTTTAAAATGTAGCTATAGATACTTATCCTTTAAATAAAAGTCAAGATCTAAGTGCTAAGATTATAAATATTTATCAGTTTATAATGGAAAGTCTAGCAAATTCTGAAACATTGTGACAGAAAAGGTGAGCTGCATATCAAGTCCCTCATATAGTCCGTGGTCCTCTGTGAATACCATAGGCACACTGTGTGCCTCCTAGTAAGCTATGGAAAAGGAGATGCTTCCAGTAGTTCCCAGATGTGCAGCGACTACCATCTCCAGTCACCCCATAGCTTCCTCAAGAGCTAAAGCTGGGTGATGAGATGTTACCCTTCAATGGAAGCCACACTTGAACTATGCAAGAGCTGCAGACCAGTCACCCACTACATACAACACATGGCCAAATTCAGTTGCAGCTTGAGGTAATACATGCCTCTGCGTAAAAGCAAGGTTTCTACACATGCAACTAAAATTATTAAAAGCCACCCTGATGTTAAAATCCATTAACAAAGATGGTCAAGTGAATGAAAAGGAACACGAAAGGAGATACTGCAGGAATACTACAGAAAAGCTTTTCAAAATAAAACAAAAATATTCTAGAATAATAGAAAATAAGGCTGAGAGAAATGCATCTTCCCTGAAAGATCTGCTTCAGATCTGAAACTATATTTATTACTGTGTAACTTTTCCTACACTTATCAAATGTATTTTGTAATTAATATTAATGGTTCAGTTTTAGAGCAAAATTCATTTTGTATAAAGAGAACCAGTAAATACTTAGATTTGGAGAAGACTCCAAGCTGATGTGTGCCTCTCTAGCACCAGCATCATCATATAAATTTAACGGAAAGTATTAAAAAATGAAAAAAAAACCGGAAAGTAGTAAAAACTGAAAGAAAGATGTAAGCCTTACCACTTACTTACAAAAAAAAAAAAAAGGCAAAGCAATATCTTCAAGCTTGCATATATCAGCCTGAGATGTATCGTACGTAAATTGCAGATCACGTACAAAATCCACCTAAGGAATGTGTAATTTGTAAATGCAAAACCTACCATCCATCTACCTGATTACAAATTCTAGATGATAAAGCTATTCCATAACTGAGTCCTTGGTGGATTTTTCTGTAACTTGCGCAGTTTTTCTGTTCCTAAGTTAAAAAGGGAAACTAAAGTATCCTTTGGTATTTACTAAATCTAGCTTTGAATAATTTCCTCTCTTTTAACTTCATAAATCTGTAAGGTTAGCAAGCAAGAGAGAGAGAGAGAAAGAAATCACACAAAGTGACTTATTCAAAAGCCTCCTATTGGAGAAAGTTATTAAAGAGGCACGCTTCTTGTCTGGGAAGTACAGCTTGGCTTAGTAAGTCTTGAATATGGAGACTCCTCAGCTTGAGATGCTTCCGCTACAGGCTCTTCACTGCTGATCACAGAAAATCTCCGCATCTTAAGTAAATAAGAATTATCACCAGAGTGTTATTATATTGCTGATAGGTAGATCTGCCAGCAACACATACAGCCTCTGGCAAGTTCAAAAGGACAATTCCTGAATTAACTTTGCAGAGGTTTTCTTCTGCCCATTCTTAAATCCCCTGTAGCTGGCATTTAAGAAGATAAAGGACTCCTTAATGAGACTCCTATCTTTGTCTCCTTAGCTGTGGGATCAGTCAAGAATTTTCTCGTGATGCTGACTTCTCCTTGCTTGCAGTCTCAGAGGTCTCACACCATAACTGGATCCACAAAAAGACATGCAGGAGCACAGTGGAGGTGTTTCTTTCTATCACTCTATATCTTGCCTCAGTCCCCTAGCTTGGCTCCTTTCTTTGGCATACCACAAAACCAGGCTGCTTCTAAAAAACGTGGTATATGAGGCGCCACTTTGGGGCCGTAGAGGCCATGCCAGCAGTGTTTTGCAGAGGTAGCAAGGGGAGGCTGCCAGGTGGGAGGAGACGTGGAAAGGTAGGAAGGAGCCAGAGGGAGCTCCCCACCATGGCCACCTCACACCTGAGGAGGCTTTCAAGCCTCCCAGCTGCGGCAGCCATCTTGCTTCAGCATGCTTCCGGCGTGACGCTGCAAGCCGCGAGTGGAGGCTTTTCTTTTTCTTCTTTATTATCCCCATGTTATTTTAAAGTAAAGGTAATTTAGACCTAGGTTATAAGCAATATAAAAACAGGAGGAGGAAGCTGGCAACAGCAGTCTGACTTCAGGCTTCGGAAAGTCTCTGAGAGCCTGCCAAAACTGTCTTAGCTAAAAGCATTAACACATCTGAGACCCCATAGATGCCTAAAAGCAAAGCAAAAACAAACCAAAAATGCTCTCTAGCAATGCTACTGCCTCCATCTCCTGGTGGGGGGAGAAGCAGAGCCTGTGCACATGTTTTGGCTGTGAATCTAACAGAGACCAGTACCAACTTCCCCAGGTGAAACTATGTATGACAAGTTCAGCCTGCAGCAAATTTGTACAGCCAAGTTATAAATCCCTCAAACAGGGTCTCATAATGAAAATGTGAGCACTGCCTTAATAGATGGCACCTTGACCTGACAGAAATTTGGCCTCCATTCCTCTGCCAGAGCAGCCTTGAGACAGAGAAATGAGCAGTCCCTCCCCCAGCGAGGACCTGTGGGAGGGAGGAGGGGGTTGACGGATGGTTTTGTGGACAAAAGAGAGAAGGATGAGGAATAAACTGCAAATTGATCTGTGCAGCAGAATAAAAGCAGGATGTGGCAAGGTAGACCTAGGTCAGTGTCACACAGGTGCAAGCCTTGGAATTAGTTTCCTGAACATCTGCAGCAAACATAAAAAAAACAACTGCCAGTACCAAGGAGGGAGAAAAAATAACACATCTCACATTGCATCGAGTGAACCAACCAACAAAACAACACAAAAGCCAAAAAAATGACGATCGCATTCACTGGCTGTTCTGTTCCTAATTTCCTGCTTTAAGCTGCGTGTTTTGCCACATCATTAAAGAAAATAATAATCCTTCTGCTTTCCCTGAAACTGTTTGGAAACATCCCCCTGTTGAGACCTTAACTGAGCCAGTCTTCCAGACCTAAACAAAAGAGGACCATTGCACGGAGCTTCTGGCATGTTCCCCCATGCCAACCCCCCCCCCCCGCCAATTACTTCAGACTAAATACAAATTGGAGTCTCCTCCTAGGAATCCACAAAGATCCATCTTAACAAAATGTCTAAGTACACGATAGGCAAGGAGTCATTTGTGTGTTTTTCTTTGCCTATGAGAACGTCTGGGAGAAGAAGAAAAGGTTACTGTTTTGCCCATAATTATTTCTCCTCCCCCTTTCATCCTTCCTATTCCCAGGGTAAGCACACAAAACAGCGTACCAGCACCCCAAACTGAATTCATTTACAAAGCTTTAATTTTTCACTTAGCTGCATACAAAGCAAAGGTACTGTGGAATTACCGCTCACATGCGAAGGACTAAATTCATTTGCCCAAGAGCATGAGTGCCCTCAGCGCTCACAGAAACAATCCAAACGAGAGATTCTCTTACCTTGACAGGAAAACACACTCCTTGCCTTAAAAACAAAACAAAACAAACAAAAAAAAGACATACCCTAAAAGAGCCTACTTGATGAACCTGATGTTTTCCAAGTGACTGACTGCTGTTTAATGGTCAGAATATTTGTTTGAGCTATTTGGGTTTAAAAAATTGACTTTTTATTACTTTTCCTCTCACTGCCTTACTTAACTGTCTGTTGTAAATGAAAAGATTTACTTCATCCAGTAACATCACAAAATCCATGAATAAATATTTATCAAAATTGTATTAAAAAAAAAAGATACCCAGAGGCTCAAGTCTGACAAAATAAAAGGATTCCCACATAATCAAGTTTTCAAAACACAAATCTGACTTAGCTTTACAACAGAAACTGTTAGACAAATGTGTAACACGACTATGCAAAAAATGGGTGAGAAGAAACTATTAGGAATTAAATATATTGCAGGAGGACAGTGAGGGAAAGAGTCATTCAAATTGCCCAGCAGTTTGGGGTGCATGTGTCTTTACCCCCATAAATCAAAATCCTGGTCTCTGAAGTTATGATAAACAACTTGGGGTAGCTCACAGCTGTCCCTGAACATGAGTTCCCTTATAAAGAGCATGGAAAGCACTGGGTAAAGAGCACAAAAAAAAAAACAAAACAAAACAAACAGATCCTGCTACATTAATCTCTTGATGGATGACTTCAAGGATGCAGCAGAAGCTACTGTTCCACAGGCACATCTCCACGATCCATTGCATAACATGATGAAGGGTCCCTCTCCACAGCAAGCTTCCACCCCTGCATGTCAGCATCCTGCAACTACAGCACCCTGCAGGTGGGAAGTTCTTCAAACAGCTCACCTCTTCCTGTGGCAGCTGCAAATGTGTGCACACCTGCTGGTGGGTAGCACAGGTAACACACTAGCTAATTTGATGGGCACCACAGTACATTTGGCCAATTTTGGCAAGGACCCAAGAGTTCATTCCCATTTTCCTTCCACCTTTCTTTTCCAAGCCAACTGAAACTTAAACAAGAAGGCAAACCAGGCGCTCCTGGTGCAGCCAGAAGCCCAGCATCACTAACACACTGTGGAGAAACCTAAGCCAGCTCAAGCAACGCCATATGTCTGAGCAGACCAGTTCAGGTGGATGGGTATCTCTTCACCTCTACAGCCTGAGCTGATTTAAACATCCTTCATTACACCGTACAACTAAACAGGGAAAAGAGGGTAGGTCACTTCGGAAAGAGAGGCAAGAGAAACTTCACTTCTTTACATGAGCCTTATCCTATAGTGCTTTCTGCTTCCCAGTTTTATCCCTTCTAGAATCTTGTTTTAAAAGCATAAAAGACTTATTTAATAGCAGCAACAGAGCTGTGGACGAAGTCTTTGTAGCTTTAGTCTCGAGTAAGGGAGACTGGAGATGGTGGGGGTCTTTTGCATCCCACCTCTTAGTAAATGGAGCCAGTCGATACTTTGTGCTGAATTCAAGGCTTGAGAAGAATCATCTGTGGCTAGGATTTGTCTGCAGTAGTTTTGTTTTGTTTCAGGAGAAAGGGGATAGATGGGTATTTTTATTTCATAGAATGTAACTAACCAGAATGCAAAAAATGTGTTCAATCAGGATAAAGGACTTTTTAATGAAGGCACTGTACATGACATTTTCCCTCTACTTTAGAATGCTGCAAATAGCAAATTAGCATACCTTAGAGTGGAATTTCTCCTACAGGAGAGATGAAAGGTTAACTGTCTAAAGAGTAAAGAATATGTTTGACATCTATTTAGAAAAGAAAGAGTCTCCTAATAAAAGCAGAGGCCCCACTTGATGCTCCTAATTCTCCTTCAGTGTTTGCATACACTTTCAAATAATTAGAGAATCCCACTCTGAAAAGTCCAAGTGAAAAATAATAATAATAATAAAAAAAACCACTGCAGACCTCAATGCCTTGTTTGCTGGGCTTGTTCGGGGGCTCCAGAGGTCACAGTGATTGACAAGCCTTTGGCGCCTGTAGGAGGGCTGATAATGCATACACATCGCTTCAGAGGCAAGCTCGGAGTACTAACCATGCCTAATAAGCAAAGGGCAGCCAGTAGGCTGAACAATGTAGCAAGCAAACCCTCATGAACTAGGGGTGGCTTAAAGATTGCAAATTAGATTCTTCATCAATTAGCACCAATTAGAAAGTGGGAGAGTACGGTATACCATGCAAATGGAGATCTCCCCCACTCCAAGGCATTTTCATAAAGCTACTTTTTGTTACCACTTCCCAGCATCCACCTTACTGCTGCATGCTCATGCCCAGGCTCCCCTGAGAGCATTTGCTGTATGTGTTACTAGAGCCATAAAGTTGTTTAAAAAAGCAATTTGAGCGAGGGTGCACAGGCTCCAGTTTCTACAACCTGCCATAACCTATGTGCTAGGACACGGTTTCATAAGGTGTGACAGAGGCAGAAAACCATGGCCTTGAGACAGGCAAAGCTCTCCCCAGCCCTCCCACCACACTGCCCAGCCCTTCTCTGCGGCTTCCTCTTCAGCTTGTAGAGGAGGAGAAATACCCAGGGAAGTAGATGATGAGTCTCCCTTCTTCCATCTATCTGTAAGCCTGGTCTTGTTGGAGTTCATGTGTTATTCTATGTATGCTTGAAGACAGCAAGCTGCTTCCACAGGTGTGCTCTTAAAGGTAGTTCATGAAGTGACTCCATGGAGGGATCTGTCCTCCTGTGCATGTGCTGCTCAACTTCTGCATCTGTTTTTACTTTGCCTTGTTTCGAAGGCATGGTGTAACTCATTAGGTTATACCTCAAGTTGCATCTAACTTCGGCTAGCTATTTGAAAGCAGCTGTATCTGTTTAGCAAAGGAAAACCAGCCGTATTCGGTGTTTAAATGTATACCTTCAATGAACAGAATTACTGACTGGCAATACTGGCTATGCTTTTCAAGCTTTACTGAGTCTCTGCATTGGCTAGACGAATAATATAAATGTGATTAAGTTTTCAATAACGGCAGGTGGCAAGGAAAAGAGACTCAGAATCATTTTATTTTACTGAAAGCACCTTAGGCACCACACTTGTAGAACGAATGATACTTTGAACTGAGCACTTTTGACTAGTGAAATGCAATGGTGTTTTACAAAGGAAGTTATTTGGCACTTGCATATCGGGTACCATTATTGAACAAAGAACTGCTGTTCATTTCTTTTCTCATGCATCTTTTTTGTGCCCTATTCTGACGATTTGAATAGAAAAAAAATCATGGAGCCTTGTCGCACTATCTTCCAGAGGCCTGCTGGGCCCTCCTCTTGTTCCCGTTCACCGACAGCTGGCCTTTACCTTTTTCTGTCCCAGCAGGGTCTGGGGCTTGGTGCAGTACTGGAGACAATGGGAGCACTGCTGTTGTGCGGTGTGAGTCAGGCTCAGTGAGTCGGGCTGGGCTCTGCATCTATTGCATTTCACCTGCTATTGTGGGAACCTAGTACTCAAGTGTAGTATGGAAATACGGCAAAGGTAAGTGCAGCAACAAAGTTTCAGGGAGAGAATAACTTACTCTGCCTTGCAAGAAAATTGATTCCAAAGAGCCAGCAAAGACTATTCTCTCTCTCTCTCTCTCTTTTTTTTTTTCCTTTAAAAAATATTGTTAGAAAGCATGACTGGGTAATTATTTTTGGCAAAACTTCCACATTCCTAGAAAAGTGTGTAACACACAAAAGAATAAAATATGGGCGAACCTCCTAAAAGTGAAATTAAGACCTTAAATAAGCTTAAGACCTTAAGCTTCACTGACTTGCTAAAAATGGTTGGGGTTTAAAAACAACAGAGTCTTGCTTAAACAGCTTCATTTGGATACACTGTTTAAAAGCAAACAAGCAAAACAGACAACAACAATAAAAGCCCATGCACACATTTGAGAAGCATTTTAATATTTCAGCAGCTCTAGAACTGAAACTAAATGATCCCAGAGTAAGGACTGGCTTTCTCCTTGGAACTAACTGTAAGTATTGCTCAATTATTGTCAGGTGTGATAAAATGAGCGTAACTGTGACAAAGTATAGTGACTCATTTTCCCATTCCCTCCCAGTTCCTCATTCACGGCTTGGCTCTTCCCACTTAGAAAACAAGAGAGGCCTCCCATTCATTTCCAATGGGGCCACAGAAGTATTTCAGAAGGCAGAGGGACAGGGTGTCACCAGCACAACACAAGTAAGTACAAAGACAGATGCAGAGAACAGACTTCTGCAGAGGCACCTCTGTCGGATGTACCATAAATCACAATGTCACTGTATTACAATAACTGCTCTCTTGCAATATACTCCAGGCTATCCTTCTCTGAGTGGGTTTGCTGATACAGTTTGCAAATGCCACATCTGGCTTGGCACTAAACAATATAAACCAAGAGATTGTTCCTCAGCTCTTTGAAGATTTATTCTTTGTTTACAGATGGCTTTCATAGACCAGACCAGACCAGACTACCACATTCAAGACAAAGTCTTGACAGAAGTCTTGACTGAAGTCTTCCTCATGAGAAGACCACAAGGAGGATAAAAAGGCTGGTTGTGTCCACAGCCCCAGCACCACCACAATTTTCCTGGACCTGATCTGCTGTGCTAACATTTGTGCTCCCACCAATGCCAGAGTGCAAGTCTGTGTGTTTCTAAGTGTTTTAAAGTGATTTTTTTTTTTACACCTAAATTTATCTAATCTACTCTAGCTTGACAGTGATAAAAGGATGGGTGGGGTTTTCATGATATTTCTTGTGAAAATTCACTTTTATTCCAGCTCCACAGCATGAGTAACCACCAACCAACACAGTCTGTTTATACAGTCACACACAATGCTTTAAGGCTTGGGAGTGGGGCCGCAGTTTTCCCTCCTCCAAACTCCCTGGCTCCCAGCATAGCATGCAATTAAAAATATTAATGGTAAGCCAGTAAGAAGATGGCAGTCTAGAAGGAAAATTTACCTAAACATATATTGAGGGAGCACAAAGAAGAAACAAAGGTAATAAAAAAAAAAAATCAAAAACAATTCCTACATTGCAGCAACAAATGATATAGCTACCCTGGGGCAAGTATTTGAAAAGACAGATCCTTACCAACTTCTGGAAATAGCATCTTCTAGTTTATTTTTTCTCTCTACCACATTTCTGCTGTTTCCAAGTCTTGGCTATTTATTTATTCACATGCATGCATGCATGGTGTCCATGCAGTGAATTGGATTCATCATTCACTTCTTGAATATTTCTTTTTTGGCTTGCCAATGAATCCCAGTCATTATGTCTTTCCCTAAATTTCAAGTCTTTGAGTAGCTTCAAACTGCCAGAGAAATTCTTTCATTTCCAAATATGATAAAAAATCCATTCCACATTACTCTAGTGTTGAGCCCAGCATAATTTGGTCCTGGACAAGTGACAGACTTAAAGGTCTGATTTCTTGTAACCCTTCACAGCTAGAAATTTCTGTGGCATGGGAAAAAATATCACTTTCTAGTCCTTGAATATTGTAAAGATAAGGCCTTTTTATTTTATTTTATTTTATTTTATTTTATTTTATTTTATTTTATTTTATTTTATTTTATTTTATTTTATTTTTACCTATGTGGAGAACCTGGTTTAGATAAAAATTTATGGATTTTCAGTTATCACAAATTCAGTTATGGTAAACTAATGAGAAACCAGGAAACACTCAAAAATTACATAAAATTTCTTTTATGTAACTACATGACTTTATTCTTTACCTGAAGTTTCCCCATGGATACAACATTATTTAATTCTGGTAGCAGTGGGGCTGGCAGATATGACAAAAATATTTACAGAAACTATATATAGTTAAGCATATCTCTTTAAAATGAAACAAGGAAAGATATATTAAAGGTCAAATGAGGTGGTCAAACTGACTTAGGTATTATTGCTCTGCATTCTTCTGATGTTACCAACCTACTCCTGCCAAATGTGCAGGCATATTCCTACATGCACTAACATTCATGCATGTATTTTATCAGGTATTTAAAGCAGGTGGGCCAGCTGAAGTAAAATACAAACAGATCATCTATGAAGATGACTTATCACTGGTCTTCTGAAAATTAAGGACTGCAAAGTCATACAATCCGTTATGGTAATCTGCTCATATCACTTAACAGATGTTGGTCTGTGAACCTAAAAATAACAGCAACCAACAAACAGCTTGTCATCATTCTCAGAACGAAGGCATAGTCTTAACACAACAGCATATATACACAAATATTTTTAGGGAACATGGTAAATGTTTGACTTTGAAATAGCTCTAAACTGGCATGATGCACTTCAGTTGAACATCTTTCTGTAAAACCCCGAGTCTTGCCTTTTCTTAGCTCCTTTAACTATGTATCCACATACAATATCAGCTCCTAAACTGCCATGACCCAAGCATATCCCCTCAGAAGACACCATCCATTCATCCATTTTGCATATGCAAAAGTCAGTCAGAGTCATATCACAGCTTCAAAAATGTGGCATTGCTTGTTTTCTTTTTTTTCCTTTCACAGTCTCAAAGAAACAACTGCCCTCTGTGCTGAGGGGTAAGAAAGGCAAGAAAGCTTGATTTTTTAATTTTTTTTTCTTGGAGCCTGGAACTGAAATTTTTGGAGCTACGCTCATCCTACCACAACCAAGTGAGTGACAGGGAAAGGATCTTTGCACAGGCCAATTGCAGCATGTCTGGTTTTGACAAGGCAGAGGAAGTGAATTATGTCAGCTCAGCTACTGCATTTCTGAGAGTGAGACAGTCAAAAGGCAGCTGCTTGACTATGCCTTTTTTTGTAGGGATCAAGCCATCGGATGTTTTGATCAGTCACTTAAATCTGCCTGCCCTGTACAGAACTCTACCATGAAGAAATATCCAAGTCCCAAGCTGAGATGCGATATGGAAAATGAGGAAGTGCTTAAATATGTATGTGTGAATGTAAAGCATGCACAGTGTTGATTATGTCACAGGCAACAGCATGTCCTTGTCAAAGGTAAGCAGGAGGAAATCTTAGCTTTAGCTACCAGGCTTTCTGCAAAGATTGATGCTTCCAGAGAAGCATGAAAAGAGACCACAGGCCAGGCCACGCTGTATTTTCTCAGCAAGGCTCTATCGCTAACAAAGAAAGCAAAGCTTATTGTGCTCGGTGCCCATATTCTACAAGCTTGCTGTAATGCTCAAAGGGCTTAAGTGCCCTCATCTGCCAACCCCCTGCTTCATTTCTTCATTGAAATAAATCCCTTTGTAATAACAAACGAGAGTTCCTACTTAGGCTGTATGCAGATGAGGAGGGACAGAGCTGCTTTTACATCTGGCTGGCAAAAGACAATCCATACAGGTAGCGTGAACTGCTTAGGGATTACAGACAAAATTAACTGAATGGATCTCCCTGCTTCCTCCCTTCCTCCACTTCCTTTAACCCTTCTCATTACAACAAAGTAATTCTAGTTCTCTGTAATTTAAAGCTGCAGCTTTCTACATCATTTTGGTGACTGTAGCTTTATTTAAATTATTTTGAGAACACATTCCTGGATCCAGAGTGGGCAGGAACAAGGGAAGATGGGAGTAGTTTCAGATTATTTACACAGCGCCAAGTTCTGCAGTCCTGGCTTTCAAAAGGCCTAAGTCAGCTAGAGAGTTCAGGATAGCCTACAGTTCACCAGCTTAGGAATGCTTTTAAAAATTGGCTGTAAATAGGAATGCAGATGTTCATTGTAGTTATTACAAATAAAAGTGTGAAGGGGGGGGGGGGGGGGGGGGGGAGGGCGCAAAAGCTGATTATAGAAAAATGGTTTCCTGAATGTATTTACATATTGCCTCGGATGGCAATTTACAAATGATATATTTTTCAGTAAACATAGAAATTAGAAAGTAACAAAAATACTGCTGGAACCACTTTAAGGTATTTTTAAAGCTTTTAAAGCCTGAGATTTCATTCCGCAAGGGCACAGAGGTCTTGACTGTATCTGTGATTTCTATCAAGTGGGGCTTGAAGACAATGAGGACATTCACATGAGTAAAGATGACAAAGGATTACTTCCAAAATGCTGAATTGTCCATTATAAAACAAATTACACAAGTTTCCTCTGCAATTTAAAAGCCCTAATGTTTTACACAGCAACAACTCAAAATTAGTAAGTCACTCGGCATACAGTGTATGCATGCTCAGAATTAAGTAACCTCAAAAGCACAGTAACTAAGAAGAAAATAATCTGAATAGCTGAACATGGGTTTAACTTCCTTCTCTCAAGCATTTAATAAGTATTTACATAAAGACTTCACATTTGGGACATAAATCCTTACACAGAAATCATAAAAAGTTTGATAAAGACCTTAGGTGGAAAGTACCTTTGGAATTCTCTAAAACTAGAAACAAAGAACCCACCCATATGCTGACTCTAACACCCGAATGTTATTCATATGATGTACTTTGCCTACATAATTTAAAAATAAATCAGGTGTTTATGCAGACTCTCAGCACAAGTTTCTGTTTTGGAACTTCATTACATCTCTTTCTTTTTCTCCAACATAATTCTTATTTTTACCATATTTATGTGAAATAAAAACATAACATTTTTAGCTTATCCTCCACAAAATAGAAGTAGCATGTCTAGTTTAGCAGACTTCTTAATCTGTCCTTCAGTGTAGTTGCCAGTGGATCAAAGGAGATCATCAGCACTAAAAATTTTTTAAAGATGTTTTTTCTTATTTTGAAAGAAGATTGGAAGGAATTTAACTTTCTATGTAAATTCAGGTTTTTAATTCTACTTACAAGGCTGCTGATTAATCAGAGTTGTGAATGCAGAGACAGATGCAAACACCTTGCAATCAAGTGCTGTCCAGCCTCTGGAGAACAGAAATGGACCAGTGGAAAAGTGGGACACAGGACTAATTTCTGTGACAAACTGCTGTTCGTCTTAACATGCATGCACCTTATCACTGAAACCTGTACTCAACTATCCACAGAAGTTAAGCAGTGTAACTGAACTTCAGGATCCTCATTCATTTATTCTACCATAGCATGGAAACAAATTAAGTTTAATTCTTAAAACAACCTAACATTGTTTTTATTTCGTAAGGTGCAATGTAATCAAGTTGGGTTTTGGGTAGCCTAATGGGGATACTCTTAAACAAAAGACAGATTCTGGTTCAATAATGGTCTACAATGTCTGTACATTTTCTCTCAGTTAAAGTATCATATAAAGTCTTATGAACACGATTTACAAACCTAACCAGCACAAAGAGACACATTAACAGCAAGACTGACAGCACATATCCCCTTATATTTACCTGGCCATCTATAACACCTTTGAGGCAGTTTTAGGGACTCTCCAGTGAAGAACAATTAAAGTAAGTAATTTCAAATTTAGAAGTTCCCAAACTGTATATTTCCAGTGCGCTAAACTCATAATTTTTCTGCATGTGACATACTACCAACAAGTTATATAAAAACATTTATTTCTCTCTCTAAATATCAAAGCTTTGAGAAACACTAAAAGCCTTCCTCAATTTTATTAAAGGAAAACAAAACATATACAAGCAGAAGAATTAGAAATGTGTCACTGAATCACCAGAGATTTCTACATATTTCATCATATCTAAGTATCTTATTTAAAGGGCTCACAATAAGAAGTACTGTGACAGCCAGTTAATTTCCATACTACCTGTACAGGACCTATCTCATGTGATGAAATCAAAGGTTCGTAACTATTTGCATAATTTTGTTGTGATGAACAGACTATGAGAATGATCAGAAGCATAAACTGAGCCAGATGAAGACAGTAATTCAGGGAGTCCCGACTCCCAGCTTTCTGGTGTGGAGACCTCCTCCAGTCTTCTGGCATAATCCAGTGCCTAGCCAGCTGTTAACTGCAGTATCATCTGGGGTAGTTTATATTGTCCCATTTTTGTAAACATCAGAAACTTTGTAGCATTTAAAAAAACACATTGACAGAACCGGGCTGGAATATACCCCACATGCTGTAATGTCAGCAGCACAAATAAGTACCCTTTAACAACAATCAGCTGCTGTTAGAACAGCACATCCAGCCTACCTCCCATATACACTATCTAGAGTTTAACGCATTAACGTGTTTCTTTCCTCATGTACACCTGTGATTCCTGAAAAACTTCCAGTCAAATCACATTTTGAATTCTCTGTTTTGAGGTTTATGCTTACAGACACAACTGGACTGCTCGAATACTGAACATATCACATCTAGAAAGGGTTTAGAGAACTACATTTGAGATCATTCCTCCCTATGATCAACATAAATTACGATTTGATGAAAATAATCCTGTGCATAATTATCTAACATGTAGCACAGCATAAATACTTTCGAAAGAATGATAACATTTTCCCTAGCTCACAGATCACAATTGGAAAGAAATTTCAGGGTCTAGATGTTAGTCATATTCTGACATCATCCCAAGATGTTGAGTGTGGAAGTAATACACAATTGCCCTTAGCATCAATATTTTGATACATGCATTCAACAGATGCCCCCTTCATTTTGCAAGAAACATAAAGTAACATTCTCTCTAGAACTAAATGGTTGATATATGCACAATAACTGCAAAAATATTCTTAACCATCTTCAACAGAACAAACTACTAGTCCATATCAAAAACATTTATCTCCCAAAAATAAACCGAACACTGTGGACTGAAATAAATGAATCTGCTTCAGGAATTAATTTTGGTACTATTACTCAAACCAGCAATTGAGGCTTTGCATTTTTTCATAACTATTTTTTTTAAATAAAACCGTTTACTTGTTCAGCACTCACAGTCTGAAGGGTGACATCTATCTATGAAAGGCACATTACTGGATCTAATGGACAGATCCAGTAATATGTCTGAGAATTGGACTCGTTGTCTTCAATCAAACTCAGATTGTTCATGTTGTAAGGACTCATATGTTTATACAACAGGTGAATTAGGCCCATGGCCATTAGTCTACAAGTAACAGAGATATCATTTTTTATGCTAATGAGTGCATTTTAAAAAGCTATTATATGATTCTAGTCTGGAAAGACCTCATCAGAAAGTGATGTTATTTCACAGACTGTTTGGGGCTGTCCCAGAATTCTAATTTTTAAGAGCTCTGACGTGAGAATCAAGCTTGTGTTGCTATATAATACATTTTCACTGTGAATATGAGAAGACTGAGCTGTGGCACAAATCGCTTACGTGTACCTTAAATCTGAACTCTAATAAAGCTTCTCAGTAGAGCAAAGTTTCTGGTGGGCAGAAGGATGAGACTGAAGCTATACAGCCAGCACAGCTTGGACTCCCTGCCTCCCAGCAGAGGTGGTGGAAGGGCACAGGGGTGCTTTTGCATCCCAGTGAATAAAGGAACTCCTCCTGCCCCCCTGAAATATCACCAGCATCCTTCTCCTCCTGAAAGCAGCCAATGCAGTGTTTGGGAGCCTCTTTCTTATCTTAAAAGGCAAAGGTTCATAGTGCATATTGCAGTCTGGAGAAAAAATCTTTTGAATCGACAGGCTTGCCTCTCTTACAGCGTCTTCTTCTCCCTTTGCACAGCAGGCCTTACAATTTAATTTTATCATCACTGAGATGAATGGGTCAGTTCACAGCTCTCAACTAGAGACTTTACAAACATCACTGCATTGAGACTAATACTAAGGCAAACCTTTATTCACAGTCATGAGGAGCAAATGTAGACACAGGACGCTAGAAGCTGAGACCTTCAGAATAGATCTGCTATGCTTATGCCTTAAATCCAGTCTAAGATAAACCTCATGAAGTTAAGAAAAATATATTAGCAGATATATTAAAAAAATAAAAAAATAAAAAAAATAAACACACAGGCTGAAAATTGCACCAGCTCAATAAGTACTGGCCAAATCAATATTTAATCCACTCTCGATGCTGTGGGCACAGGTGGTAATGGCCAGACTCTATTTTCACAGACTTGCAGACATCTAAAAGTTTCAGACCCATTTTTGCTCAGTTATGATCCTATGCCATAGAAACAGCAAGTCTGAAATTCTCTGGACATTTTTCTCTTGTCCTGTAGATGCTCTCAGAGCATTTGAGCTTTTTTCACCTCCCTTTCTGCAGCACTGCCTTCAGCCATAGCACACTTACTGTTAAAGATTTCCTATTGTTTTTGTTTTTCAGCATAAGTATCACCTTTCCAACAACAGCAAAAATCTTTTACTCCAGCAAGTGAATGCTCATGTTATCAGAACAGCCTAGGCTTCATAGGTACAGGTCTAGGTTCCCCAAAATCTAACTGATGCTGAGACTGATGCCCCCTTCAGAATGTTTTTTGGGCTACATTTCACTAACTTGTCTTAATGATTCTCTATCAAAATTTGATCCCCACTAAATGGCACATTATACTAAATATGCGTGAATTGTCCTTTACAACTGGTTTCTTTTAAGACTAAACTGGTTTCTTTTAAGACTAAAAACCACAAATAAAATACCGGAGAAGGTAAACAGAAGAGCATGATTCCTCAGGAGAAAAACGCATGGGAAAGGCATAAACAGAATAAAAATATTGGAATCAAAATGGGATTTCTTAAGTCAAATGGGATGTTAGCCTGTGAAAGATGTATATTTTCAGGGATCATGATCAGCGCTACTACTTTATTCTATTTTGGAAAATATTCTTACAAGCAAATAAAGCTTGCTAAACCCAAGCTACCACTATCACACAATATAATGTCACTTCACCACTACAGGGTGACTGCTTTGAGCAATGATAACACATGAGGTCCCTCACAGGACAGTCCTGAATTTAAAGTAGAGTCTCTCCTTGCTATGGGAAAGTAGAGGTAAACAGAAAAATTGATAACTGCAGCATTCCATAAATTACAGAAAGTATTGAGCACTGTGGCAAGGCAAAAATACTGACGTCATAATTTTCATACTATATGCTGCATGGAGCAAGTGTGCTCTGCAAGGTAAACAAAAAATTTTTTTTTTTCATTTTGCACTGCAGTCATCATTAAGTGAATTTATCTGCAGCCTGTTCTGAGTGCAGTTGGAGAAGACCATCACACAAATGCTAGGAAAGCTTGTCTCCAAAATGCTTAGCTGTAATGAACCTATAATAATGGTTTTATTTTGCAGCTGAGCTAAGGAAAGCTGGAATGCAGGCATATAAATATAAATTGAATTTTTAAATGCTTATATTTAGGATTCCTTTGGAAATTCACAATAAAAATTTATGTCTGAATTCCCAATATGGAGATTTTATGTTTTTATTAGTCATATTTTTATTTCCTCCTTTGCCATAAATTTGTTTTTAGCTATATAAATGGATACTAATAACACAAGTGGGGTACAATTTAAACTTCTTATTTTTTTTTAATAAATTATGTAAAATATACAGGGATCAGTAATAGTTCCCATGATAACATCAAAAAAGTAAAATGGTTTAAGGTTTTCCACAAGTATTACTAGTGTAAGAAACACCTTTCCTGCAAGCTTAAAATAGCACTCAAGACACAGTATTACACACAATAAGTTAAACATATGTATATACTGATGACATATAAAATCCTGGTTATATACTTGGATTTACTATTTGTATGCTTCCTTATTTTCCAGATAACGTCTGTGCATGTTGATGTCTTTTTTTAATGTGCAAATACTGTCAGACATATTTATAAGTGCAGTATTGCCGAAGTAGGTGTACATTAACAGGGAAACAGTAATGCACTCAGCTGAAAAATATAGTGTAGTTCAGCTGAAAAACAAGCCAAATCCACATACACAAATACCTCATTTTTATTACTCTTTCTTTATTTTCCACTGAGTCCACATGCTTAACTGTAAGGGCAGACAGTTTTTACTGGATACCTTGCTTTTAACAAGGAATCTCAATGTAAGTATTCTAGTGTGTCTTTAGCACCCTCCTTCTTTTCTTTATAAAATCATGGCAAGGGCTCTAATTCCAAGGCAAGTTTAGGCTATAACTTATTCTCTCCATTTATTTATTTATTTTTTAATATGAGGAAGTCTTTTGATTTTACTAGCCAAGTCTCTGAGATCTGTTCTTTTGGTGTTTTTTTTTTTCTTTCTTTCATTTTTTTTTTTTTAAATCAAGATGTTTCATAATTCAAAATACATAAGCTCTGGTTTAGAAATGCAAAATACTGCAGTCTTTTCAAAATCTCAGTATTAGGATCATCTAAGTATTTAGACAGCTCCATATGTAATCTTCAATTACCACACACATCTATAAGCTGTCACACGCTATTGATGGAGGAGAGAAAAAAGTGAATTCACTTCTATTTTACTAGATAGAAAACTGAGGAACAGAAAACAAGTGACTTATCTAAGGTTACACAACTGCTACAGAATGCAAAGCAAAATGAATAATTTTTAGTAGTGTTCTAGCCATGGGAGACACAACACCAACTGTCTGTTCTCTTCTGAGTGTAAACAGTTTTTAAAACTGAAGTGTAATATGCACCAACCATATCAAGTGTACAAAACTGCATGCAGCAGCAGAAGGGACAGAAAATATGGTCAGCAAGAGAAAATCACAAGAAAGTTGTCTTCTCAGAGTGTACTCTGTTGTGATCCCCAGAACTTAAGGGCATACCAGAGGAAGGATCTCCCAGAGTTTTTGTAAGGTCTCAACAATTCAGACATAACTTAGCATTTGTTATGCTAGAAAACCTACTTACCTACTTTGTTCCTTTTTTTTCCCCTGTAATGCCAGACATAAATAAATGTCAACAATATGAGCAAAGAAATAGCACATTTGTATAACGTGAGTAACAAGGGGGAGTGACACTCCTCAGACTAAGGGACAGCTAAGAAATATTCTGATGGCAAACAGGTAGTCCTTAGACAAAACAAGTATGTATATCAATTAGGCTCAGGACATGGAGGTTAATGGAGTATGCGGACAGCTTTGTTTTATGGGCCCAGCAGAAGATGAATGATAGTAGAGAGGAGGATAAGGAAGTCTCTACTATTTCGAAGGTAAGCTTAAAAGACGAAGCAATGGAGTGTGAACATTACATGGGACAATTACTGGTGAAGACCCTTGGCTGAAAGTGAGCAGCCTGCTGGGATACGTGGGACATTTGATAGGTAAAATCACTCTTGCCATTTGGGTCACGACCTCATTAACAGACAAACAGCACTGCTGAAAATTAATGACCTGCATCTGACTGCCCAGTGAAAGTCTACACTTCACAACAATGTTTACATTTAAGAATGGATTTAGCAGGTAGCAGTTATTGTAAACTACTTGAGAATAAATAATTTTAACTAGAAAGCATTAAAGCAGAAGGAGTAAAAATTATATTCTGTGTACTCCAGAATTTGTAAGGCAAGAAGATGTAAGTATTTGGATGGAGACGAAATGTAAAGCTCATGAAAGCTGTCAGACAGGACTTCTCAGTGTAGAACACACAAAAAAACCTACACATATAACATTCAACATCTCGTACAGTGATGCACACCAGTTTAAACAACAATACGTAGAACTTTGCAGCTTTGTGTGAAACACACAGCGAACTGGATGCTTTACATTAAAATGTGTCAGAAAGCACCAGGGAAATGAGAACAATATCTTCCATTAAACACAAAAATACTGACCACATCCTTTCCTGTGCTGACACTAAACAATTTAAACTGATGAAGGTTCAAGGATATTTATTAAGCTCTTTGTTAAACTACAACTAGACATTGTAATGTAATGATAAAATTAATTAATTCTGTTAAAGTACAATTCCAAAATACACAATACTGTAGAATCATTTTCCACTAAACATACTGCGTGTACTCAACCTACTAACTTGCCTTTGCTTCACCTGATCCCTCTAACCTGAATTTTCAAGCAATTCAACAGTAGAAATATCCTCAAATAAAAAGTTTCTGTTGAATCAGTTGTTGCAGAAAAATTAAAGGAAGGGAAAATATGATAGTGGTATATAAAAAAACAAATATATATAAAAAAAAATCTAATCTTTCAACTGTTTTCTCAAACTAAAACTTTATCCCATTGAATTCAATCAGGGAAACAGGTTGGCCTCTAGCTTCATAAAACGATTAGGAACATGTCAGTCCTTTTCCTCGATACTTTCCCCTCCCATTTTTCTTAATCTGTACCATCATTTTTGCGATGTTGCAAGTGTGTCATCCCTGCTTCTGGGGTCATGAACACAGTCTGACACTAACAGTGCCTATGTAAGACAAAGAGGGGTGATAACAGTGAAGGATGAAAAATGAAAAGAAACAGGAAATAAAGGAGAAGTGAGGAAAGGAAAAGAAGGGACAACAAAGGTTCTAGCTAAAATGCAGTTTTGTTTCTTCACTGCTACACAGCCCATTTTTTCTGACCTCTCCATTTATCATCTGAGGATGTAACATCACCCTAAAATTAAGGGGTATCCCAGTAGCTAAGTAAGAACTTCTTAATAAAACCTTATGGTTTTGGCCTTGAAACTTATTTCACTGAAAGATTTGAACTTGAGAGAATAATCAGCCAGTAAAACATTTACCACTTCCAAGAAGAAGCCTCTCAAAAATGGTATGATAGCATGTAGTAACATTCCCACAGAAATTAAATGCTAAAATTATTTCATTTTCAAATATAGGTATATTTAAACTATTACCTACATAGAGTCATAGAATTATCTAGGTTGGAAAAGATCTTCCATATCATCAAATCCAACCATCTACCTGACCTACCAAGTCCCATCACTGAACTATGTTCCTAAGCACTACATCCACACACCTCTTAAATACCTCCAGGGTGAGCGCATTTGCTTTTGGGTTTTCTGAAAACTTTCGCTATTTTTTTTTCTTCTTACACAAACCCTTTCTTCGCATATCTTTTGAACCGTTGTCGATTTGCTGTCAAATTTAGAAAAAAACAAGCCACACCCAGGTGTCCTAGTTTCCGAAGCGGGAGAACTGGGAGGGAATTCTTCCACTTGCTTTTCTTAGGAAGATCTAGAAAGAATAATTTTTTCTGGGTCTTGCCTTTCCTGTCATTGGAGAGTAATTATAGAAAAGCCATTGATGGAATATATTGACCTAAGAAATGAATGATTGCAGAGGAGAGAAGCAGGAACGTGTCAAATGGAAACAGAGGACAGGACCAGGGACCAAAAGAACTATTGTACCCTGAAGGGCTAAAGGGAAATGGATGGCCAGAGAGATTCTGCTAAGCAGAAGAGGTCCTACTAGCTTGAAGACATAAAGGAACATGTGAAAGACTAATAAGCAAGTAAAAAAGGAGCAGACAATAAGATGCTCTCGTGATAATAAAGTCCAAAACAGTGATTCAGAATTGAGTAACATAGAGACGTTGTCTCACCTCAGAAGCCATCAGTTGTTTGTCAGGGAAATCCTCCTTCAGGAGCTGACCTACCCATACTGGAACATGTACTTTTAGAAGATCTCAATAGATGGGGAGCATCAGGCCAGAACTGTGTCATTCAGCCTTCTACCTGGAGCTTGCACAGTTCAAAAGGGCCATGGCAAATGAAGTTCCAGAAAACCTGACCACTGATGGACAGAGAAGGATTAATGTGATGATCATCGGAAAAGATTCATTCTAGAACCAGTCTCAATGTCATTGGATTACATACTTCACAAAGGTGACAGTGATAGCCCAAATGGCAAAACTTGATAGGAATGTAGCCATCTTCAGACACAACAGGGCCCCTGAACGATTGCTAGAATCTGCTGTACAATTTATTCACATCTGCTATGAGAGGATAAAAGTATTTATCAGTCTTCTCAAAGAAAACTATTACTTTTCTCTGGCTACAGGGGAATTAAAGACATATTGCTTCTATTAAATAAAACAATCATGATGATCTTAATAACATGTATGCTAATACATCTTTTCTTTCAAGAAAAGAAGTGCTGTCTCCAAGTAAAGGATGGTTCAAAATAAAATAAATAAATAAAAACTAAGAAATTCAGCAAACGAGTGCTTCTAGCATCTCAAAGACAAAGCTCCTGAGACTTTTCCTCTATATATTAGGAGTGTAGAGTAATGGGTCTCGTATTGGATGGCTTATGGTTTGTGGATCTATGGGGACCCATCTCAACTGAATTCTTTAACAGCTGATATGACAGAGATGTCCATTACCCAAATGGACAGCACTCTCTATTGATCAGTGCTCTTAACAGTCCTATTTGTCATTCTTTTGTCTTTGCCCTCATCTGCACTAAATAAAAAGTAGGAAATTAATCAGGTGCCACAATAGTTAATACACCCCATAAGGCACAATGAGCAATTAAAACACCTAAGGCACAGAATATCTACCTTTGCATATCTACTGCAAAATAGGACCTACTGAATTTATTTGTATCTTTCCTTATGACAGGCAGAGAGAAATGAGAAACAACCCCAGAATCATAAAGGAGCCAAAAAGATGCTACGGTCATTGCAAACTCTAGTTACATCAATTCTCACGCTATCTTTGCAGCTCCTTTATGAAATGTTTTTGTTTCCCTCAACATATAGTAGGGAAAAAGAGCCAAAACCCCAACAAAACAATAGAAAGACTACTTAACCAGTCAATCACCTGGGGAGGCGCAACTAAATTAATTAGATTTATGCAGTTAGACCACAGTCATACAGTATTCCCATACATATAGTATGTTTTTACATCGTTCTTATAAGAAAGATTAAATTAGCCATGAGAAAAGCAATACTGAAACATTTAACGTTCTCCCTCATAGTACACATAAGCAGCCGTGTCACGGAGACAGAGGCTTTTTTATTCCTTCATTGAACGCAATAACAGAAATAATTAAACATCTTTCAGACCTGAACTGCATAGTCATTAGCCAATAGTCAACGATTTGAACCGCCACTAGAGCTTGAACTGTACTTTGTCCAGGCTTTTCTACCCATTTCCATTCAGAAAGACTTCATATCTAGATTTCCCCTGAGAAATGTTTTATGATGTTATAAAGACTGTCAACCAGAGACAGGAGCTCCTCAGCACCTGAGCCACAGACAGAACTATCAAATAACACTTAATTGCTGGATGACACCATGTGGCTGGGCTTGAATTCTGATCTCCAAATATTATCCACGCAACTGTCTGCAGAGATAAGACTGTTATGATAGCAGCAGATAAAACCAATTAAAACAGGGAGCAGTGAGCATATCAAGACCCTGACTTTCACCATAAATACAGTTTAACACACGTAAGTGGGAAGATATAATACACTCTCTATTATGTCAAGAATACCATCTAGGACCTAACTCTTCTTTGTCAGTGGAAGGAGGCATACACATTGCTAACGGAACAGCACAGTGTGAGTGAAGGAAAATACATCATATTAAGGACTGAACACAGCAGCTGTTAATGACTTTTCTAAACACTGTGGGATTGCAAATGCAGATACTAACAGCAGAGAGAGGATCTTTTTAAATTTAGGAAGATGTTTACAGCTTCAACCACCAGCACGAATATTCCAACAGAACTGCAGTGCACATATTTTTGTTTTGCATCACATCTGAGCAACTTCTGCTTTCCAGTTTATGCAGTTCCACTAGTATCTCTGCCTGGTATTGTTCATACCCTAATCTATTTCATGATTTATCTCTTAGTGTTGCTGCCAAAACCCTCAGATGAAGCTGCAAGCTTTAAATTTTTACACACTCAACAACTAAGGAATACAGTGAAGTTGCACATAAAGAGGACAGTGAATAAGAATTTCTTAGTATGCATATAAATTTTTGTTTATTTGACAAGAAAAGGCAGGGACATAGGGAGAGAGCAAAATGGGAGGGTTGAGAACAACTCTAACTAATGGATCCCACAGGGAAAAACCATAACTGACTGCTGGGAACTATTGTTAATAAGGAGAATCTGGTTAAATGAATTGTGGACTTAGGAAATAAATTTTCAACTTGAACCAAAAAAAGGCTAAATAACACTGCACCACTCAATATAGAGCTGCTTAAAACACCTTCTCCTCCATGCTAGTTTCTCTCAAAATTCAGTTTGGCATTTATAATTGAGAAGCCATTAAAAAAGTAGTTCATATGAGTTGAACAGTTAAAAAACCTTTCTTTTTAGTGCTAGTAATTTCTATTTAACCTGTGAGAGCTTCATATAAAAAGTGAATTAACAATACCAGAATTAACAGTGTAACAGATTCTTGACTCCATTTCCTTTTCTTTCTGGTTCTTCCCCATTCTCTTTCTTTATACTGTATTGCTGTGATGTTATTTAAGCATTGATGTTATTTAAGCTTTAATGTTATTTAAACCTCACAAAGTGAATACAGGAAGTGATTTTATGGAGACAATCTTTTACATACTGCTTAAGTCAATTTCAGATGAAGCTTACTCACAGTAGAAAGTAGGAAGTTACGCACTTTTTCTCCTCATTTTTGCAAATACTTGGCCTAAACATCTAAAAAAAAGAACAAAACTACAAAAAAAAAAGGCAATAACAATAAACAACAGCACAATCCTTATCTCTTTTATATTGCTGAAGATTTTGTTTGTTCAAGCCAAATCACATGGACATCTGCTGTACCCTTCATATTCTGCTTCCCTTTCTTTTGTCCTGTAAGCACAACTCACTCAGACAACAGAAAGAAGAGGAGAAGTGATTGAACATTGTATAGCTGGCCTTAAAAATGCAAATGAGAATTTTTTTAAAGCTGATGATATTGCTCAAAGATCATTCACAAAATCCTAGTCATCTCCTCTTGCAACTTTCTTTCAACCTTAGAGGACCACAATGACTTAACTTTCATTATTTACACTGTCACTGAGCACACAAAAACTAAAACATACATGAAAAACGATCAAAAGCTTACCAGAACTACAACTTCATTATTTGCAAATGTATGTCATATATGAGCTACAATTTTACAATTTAGTATACTTGATTTACATTGTTTTCAGGTATTTTGTCCATTTCTAAAAATAAGCTTTTTGTTAAGCATCTACTTTTATCCCAGTCCAAATAATAGCATTATTTTTGTCTTTAGTGGTATAATTTCTCCATTACAATGCTTTGCTCTTTCAGTCTGTTTTCACTCCCTGGTCTGCTTCATCTGAATCAGTGAAATCACTCTCAGATCACCACCTTATCCCAAAAATATGGCCAGCAGAAAGGCTGAGTGGCCTATTCCAGCTACCCAGGTTATGATTCCTGTTTTGCTCATCCTTTTTAGCTATAAAAATGTGCCTGGTACCAGGCATATGAAGTGCAAACCTGAGAGCAACATGTTTTTTCATATATACATATAGCATCTCTTCAGCATTCAAACCATTGCACTGCATCTCTTATTGAGATCAATGGCTTGCTCTTCTTCACCTCTTCAGAGAGAATTAAATACTCCCTTCAGAGCAAAACATGTCTCAGAAATGGAGGTAGTTTGGCTGCTAATGCTTCCATGTGATTCTCTTATTGAAAGGGACAGCATGGCGGGGGCAGCAAAACTCGGTTTGTCTATACAGAATTGTACTCCTCTATAATTGCAGTTTTTGCACCTTTTCTGTTTACATTCACTTTGAAGTATTCTCCCTTCAGGCTTCTCCCCTCTCCACCCTCTTTTCACTTGTTTTGATATGGCTTGCACATTTCCTGCTGTTACAATTAACAATGCCTGTACAGGAACAATAGCCACTGTCACAACATTCACAGCTTCAAAGCTCGCTCCAACTTGCAAGACATAATACACAGAGAGGACACTAATGAAAAGGCTGAATTTAAAATCCCATTTATCCTGAAAAGGTCATGCCACATTGAGATGTCCTTGGGAGATTGCTGGGAGACACTGGGCTCTTTGAATGTTGTGATCATTTTCTCAGCAAGATAACTGTGCTTTACATGTCTGGACTGTTTAAGGGCGCAACACGTGCTAATTTAATTTATGTTTTTAGGGGAGCTGAAGCTTAAACTGAGAAAATGCAAAGGGCTATAGTTTGCACTGCATGCACAAGGGATTACACTGCTCTTTTAAGAGCTAATGGCAGAGCCACAAGAGACAACAATGAACATTGGTTCAGTTTCCTGGGAGTGTTCTTAATTCAAGATCATTGTCTTGCAAAGAAACTACTCCCATTCACAAAAGGGATTTAAGAAAAATCCTCCTGGGTTTTATAAAGATACCGGAAAAGATTTGGACCGTTTACGCTCTAAATAATTAGACAAACCTGTACCATGTACAGATAGATACATTACCACAGGCAAAGGCTATGCTACTGCAGTTTTCCATTTGAACAGCTTCATGCCATGAGTGTTCAAAATAACCTCTAAAAAAAAAAATTAGCCTGTAGCTCCAGTCGCTTACCACACTTAGAGCAGGTACCAGCCACAGCTATTACATAGCATTTCACACTTAAAAACTCATTAGCTATCTTATGGCCATGTCTACTTGTTCCAGACTATTTTAGGAAGGCTGGGAAATTCTGTGCAGTGAGACAGATGGCCTGGCAGACTGAGATCAAACAGCAGAAAAGGGGGTATTTCAAAGAATGAAACAAATCTAGCCACTCCTTACAGAATGAAGTGTTACCTATTCTGAAACCCAATTCTTATGCATGTGAGTATAAGCAGAGCTACGATCACATACTATCAATGAACTGCTCCTTTCAATTACAACCTCTGAATTCATGGACGTTGTAAGCATATGAAGATAATAAATCCTTTAAAGCCACATCTTCAAACAGGAGATTTATTTGAAAGATTGAGGGTCTTCTTGAAGTTTCATTCATTTACTACTATTATCTTTTTAAGCTTTAAGAAAACGATGTTGTATGTCCCTGTTTGAGTCTTAGCGATATTCTCTTTTAGGTATTCATTATATAAATATTAGTACAAGATCAGGCATGTGAAGACTGCCATAAATAATGTCTGAAAATGAGGACTGTGAGTTAATTTTACTTTACCATATGCACATTAAACTTTCTACTTTTGTTAACAATCCTCCTTGTCCCATACCATTTTGTCTGTATCTTCACAGGATACAGCCTCAACTAGCTATTAGTTCAAGGCCCTGGACTATAAATCATAACTGAAGGGAGGAGCAAAAAACACAGTAGGGAAGTGTATTCAAAATCTCAATTTTTCTTAGTTCTTCTTGATTTTCGTAACCATTTATTTCTCAAATCACAGTTTCATCTATATTTTTGGGTTATGCCTTGAAAAGACTTGTTGGAAACAAAGACAAAAGGTTTCGAGTAATAGGTGAAAAGTACTTTGACACAATGGTATCACGACGCTGACAAAGACAACATAGGAAATAAGAAATACTCCTTTTCACATAGTCCTTTAGGCACATCAAGAGCCCACTGTACAAAGGTCTGGAAATCTCCATGTCCAGAAGATGAAAACAGGGAGGATGCAGATTCCAGTATGTGGCTGAGGAAAGACAAGAATGATAAACTCAAATGTAAAAGAGAGAAGGAAAGGAGGTGGGGGGGGAGAACAGGAAAGAAAGAGAGAGGGGAGAGAAGGAAAGGAGAGAAGGAAGGGAGGAAGGGAGGGAGGAAGGGAGGAGGGGAGGGAGGGAGGGAGGGAGGGAGGAGGGAAGGAAGGAAGGAAGGAAGGAAGGAAGGAAGGAAGGAAGGAAGGAAGGAAGGAAGGAAGGAAGGAAGGAAGGAAGGAGGGAGGGAGGGAGGGAAGGAAGGAGGGAGGGAGGGAGGGAGGGAGGGAGGGAGGGAGGGAGGGAGGGAGGGAGGGAGGGAGGGAGGGAGGGAGGGAGGGAGGGAATGAAGGAAGGAAGGAAGGAAGGAAGGAAGGAAGGAGGGAGGGAGGGAGGGAGGGAGGGAAGGAAGGAAGGAAGGAAGGAAGGAAGGAAGGAAGGAAGGAAGGAAGGAAGGAAGGAAGGAAGGAAGGAAGGAAGGAAGGAAGGAAGGAAGGAAGGAAGGAAGGAAGGAAGGAAGGAAGGAAGGAAGGAAGGAAGGAAGGAAGGAAGGAAGGAAGGAAGGAAGGAAGGAAGGAAGGATACACAAGTAAAAAACAAGTTGACGGCTGGCAGTTTCTTCTCTAGAGAGGTCCAGGATGAAAATAGCTGCAGCTCTGAAGAGTAGAATGTGTGTGCACTTGCTAAGGTGTCGCTTCAACACAGGTGTTCACTGTCTCTCACTTTCATGAATACAAAGCTACCTTGCACATATAAAAATAGAAGACAGAAAAAAAATGCTGCTACTCTTGAAGCTCTTGCAAGTAGAACTAGCAACTTTGTAATTTTAATTTGTGATCGCTTTCTATTAAATATATAGTTCTATTCTGCACCACATCTTTGCATCTAAATATAGAGTAGGGAGGGGGAAGAGTGAGTTTTTAAACAGCTGTGTTAAGGATTTTGTTTTGAAAAGGTACATATTCTTCAGATATATTAATTGATATGGATTCTTTTTCTTTTTCCTCTTAGATTTAGGACCATGTACTTATGAGTATAGTCTTCTCAGCAATTCAGGCCCCAAAATAATGAGCTAAATATCATAGGTGATACATCTGCTTCCATAACGGAAAGTCAGCTATTATTCTGGTGATGGGAGTATTACATCTGGTATTTCCATCCATTTTCTTGTTCGCTTGTATTACTATGATCCTGTTACCAGGACTGAAGAATGAAACACAGAACCAACTGCAACCAAGAACCGTGTAAGATCTTTCAGAAAAGACTTTTACATTGACTATAACACTTTGGCAACATCCATAAAAATAGTCTAGTATTTCCCATTTATAAAACCTGGTTTTCCATTTCCTTCTCATTTTGTCCAACTTCACACAACTGGAATATTTCTACAGGGTATTTAAAACAGGAAAAGAAGACTGAGATAGGACAGTACGGATGAGAAGGCAGAAGGAAGGACAGCAGAAGTCATGCCCATCAGAAGATGCTTCCCTACAGAGCCTGGCATGGAGATTCCCAAATCCCACCACTACCCTGCTGTCAGAGGATATCAAGCCCATCAGCAAATCCCTCCCTGCACAGTGCTACTCTGCAAAAGATGACAATCTGCTGCTGTTACTATTTATTTGCTTAGGTCAAATAGCAGAGAACTATGGAGTGAATTACAATTTCCAGCATTCCCCATGATCCACCCCCCCCCCCCGAGTTAGACTTGTTATTAAAAAAAATAATAAAAAGGCACTTGCACACTCACGAAAATGTTAAAAAAAAATTTCAGATTGCAAAGTTGGGCTTTTCGAAGTCAGGAAATGCCTGGAAAGCTGGCATTTTACTTTGGTCCCACTTTGCATATATTACAATACAGTCCCATTCAGTCAGAGTGAGAAGTGTCTATTCAAGGGACGGTTAATTCTTTTCAATAGAAGACACTTGAATTAACTGAGGTTTTCTTTATTAAAACTTAAGTCAGCTGAAATATATTATTAACTGTACTGTACAGAGATAGAATTGAGGCAGAAAAAGGTTAATGTCAAGAGTAACTTGGGGTCCACAGTTGGCAATGGTTCAGGGTGCTTAGCACTTTGTCATTCTATGTTCAAAGCATAGTTCCCACTGACTACACTTGCACCTGTGAGAGTTCAGCACTTTTGCAGATCAGATCCCATAATTTCATCTCAGTCACCCAGAAAATGTGGAACATGCAGTTAGTAATCACCTCTGAAAAGTCTAGGTTATGCCATTCGCTTTAAACTGCACAGAAACTCTTTTAAAAAAGTTTACTTCAACTAAATAAATCATATTCTTCCTGTGCACAGTTGATTCCAAACACTAGATAAGAATTAGGCCCCAGGGATAACATAGGTTATTACCATATAATAAACTGTACTACTTTCTGTCCAAGCAGATGCCACTGCAACTAATTCTACTTCAAAAAGAACATCAATAAAATAATAAACCAATCAGCATCAAAATTTCTAACCAAAGCAGCATTTTTCCTTTGAAAGAGAAGGACCCGGATATTCTTCAGATAGCCCAAGCACTTGGCTGTGACTACTAATCTTGTATGAAAACATCTTTGATAGTAGTAAGGTAATGAAGATTAGTAAAAAAGGCTTACAATAGCTTATACATATAACAAGGAATGCACAGAGATTTGGTTGGATAACTAATTTCTTTTTCTTTAACCAGGTCAAACTAACTAAGGAAAGGTTGGAGGAAAAAAAAAAAAAAAAACAAAAAAAACGGCAACAGCAAGAACTCGTATCAGCATTTACATGGCTCTTCACAAGTGTAAACTATTTTTAAAAATTAACTAATTAATCCTCACAACCCCATATTCCCATCTGATGCAGTCAAGTATTATAAACCTGCATTTTCCAAGAAGAAACTGGGGCAGAGAAATTAAAAGCTGTATTTCCAAAGTGTCCATTAATTCCATACATCAGTCTGGAGTGCCCAACTCGAGACACTGAAAAAGAGGCCATAATATATTCTGAGTACCCTTAGCTCCTAACAAAGACAGTACCAGTCATAAAAAAGACATTTGAGAAAAATATCTGAAGTTTGGCACTGAGATAAAAACATAAAAATATTGCAATTTACAAAGTTTTTTGGAGAGGTTGACACGAGCTCTGACTCTGACATGAGTCACAGATCTGCAGATGCAAGACCTTAGATTTAATATTTGTTCATTTGAGGAGAGACAGCTAGCTCAGAAACCTTAGAATGAGCCTCTGTACTGGAAAACTATAACAATTTGGGAAACAGAGGAACAGGTCTACAGACAAATGCGGAGCAGTAAGTCACTGTCAGCCAGTTCAGGCAGTGTAAGATTGAATCTGGTGTTTGTTTGAGTTAGAAAGGCAAGCAAGGGAGACAAGAAACCACAGTGCTTGTACATACTAGAGGCCCTCCTACCTCTGAGGAGCACGGCAATAAGCAGTACACAGCTCCTGAAATTTGGCGTCTGCGGCAGCCTCCCAGAGTCCCAGCTGCTGGTCTCAACGCAGATGAGCTTCTTCCTCCGCAACCTGTGTGGGTACCAAACCACATCCACCTCTCTCTCTATGGGAAAAAGATGCTCCTCAGAGACTCCTGCGATTGCTTGCAGAACTTCAGGTTTTAAACTAAGGACAAGAAGTGCTCGAAAGAAAGCAAATATTGGATTTTTGTGAACTTCAGAAGTGAGTCTTTTTAATCTTCACAAAATCAAACCATGGACCAAGACAGCATAAATAAACCTTTTTGAGGACCCTGTTCTCCTGCAGGCAGACACAGTGCTTAGAAGTCATACCTAAACAGTGATAATCTCTTCTTAATCTTTAAACCGTGGCTTCATGCAAGCCTACATATTCTATTTACTATTTGCAACACGTGCACTTCAATACAGTGGTAACAAATGTGGCTGACAACCTGTAGCAACTCTGAGTCAAAGGAAAGGCTGGGAACCGGCGTCCTTCCCTGTCTTCTGAAGCCTTTCTTTGCTCCCCACCAAAGGAAGAAATCAAAACTACGTGCTGAACCTCTCATGTTTCTTAAGGCATCAAAGCCACATCTTTCACAAACATTACCTGTCCGTCAAGACATCAGGCCATAGCATGACAACAGCGCATGCCTTCTGTGATCTTAGCTGCTAGCCATATATACTCCATCAGCTGCCATATCAAAAGCCTTATATTTGTGCATCTTCAGTGAAATGCGAACCATTACTGGTATCAAAGCAGTAAGCAGTTCGTTCTCCTTTTTATAGCATAAATGAAGCAAGCTATTTTGAAATAAAACCCCGCACTGCAGAAAACATTCAACCGGTGTAAAACGCAACACTATGTATGGGGTTTCCAGTTTCTGATGTAAAAAATTCAACTTTTCTAAGCATGTTTCTTTCATCAGTCTTGTTTGTAGAGCACTGAACACAATGTGCTCCCTCATGCACCATTCTGAGCAGGACATTTCACAAGAACCCCTCTCCCCTCCTCCTGATCTGTTTACAGAGAACTACATTTTTGCCCTCAGCCCTAAATAAAAAAAGAACGTCTGCTTCCAAACCTTTCTGTTTTTTGAAGACGGACAGGTATTTATTCTCAGCAATTCTTACTGAGCACTGCATCATTCCAGAGACTGTTGTTAATTACTTAAGGCTGGGGTCAGAAACCTGTGGTTTGAAAGGCACATGTAGCTCTTCAAGCAGCATGCGTTTAGTTCTTCAATCCTCTGGCATCAGACCATAATTTTCAACAGCACACAAACGCAAAAGGAATTTTTTTTTCTTTTTTTTTCTTTTTTTTTTAAGAAAGGCACTTAATGGCTGTGTAATCAACCCAGCTCCAGCAGTTCTTTTCTGTATCTGCTAACAGCAAATCAGACTTTTGAAAGTCGATTTTGACACATAACTTTATCTCTCACTTCCCATCAACTTCTCTGAAACATTGATATGCATGCGAGACAAACAACAATTAAAGTAAATCATCATAGCAGCAGCTTGAAAAACTACAAAGCAGTACTTTCTAAAGGGTTCTAATTTTGCATTTCCTGTGCTGTATATTTCCTGTGCTGAATACTGTTGTTTTGTTTTTTCAAAAAATGACCATCCATACTGCATGTTGCTTTTACCGACGGTGTTACAGCCTGGTTTGCACCAGAGACGGTTCAGTGCAGACTCGGTCTCTGTTCTTTTTCTCCTGTACTGGAGTTTTTCTCCAAATGAAGACAAACATGAACACACACGGAGTGGATAGATTTTCCTTTCCTCCTGTAATTTTCTGGGACCGTTAATGGCAAACAACCACGACTGAAAATCGGAGAAGAACGGAGGGGCCAGAACAGGAGAGAAGACAGTTTGTAAAGGCTGCCCTCCAACACTGATACTGCTGTTCGGTTCATGCTTGTGATCAATTTGGTTGTCTCCAGAACATCTGCTCACAAGCTGACAAATGATGAATCCCATCTCAGAATCCATAAGCAGAAAAACAGCGGTCTGATAAACAGCTAACAGAGGAAAATATATGCACCTTTCATAAGGAAGACAAATCGGTCATTCTTACCAAATGCTTCCAACAGGAACACTAATTCTGTATTTATTTGTAGAGCATATGTACTGTGTCCAAAGCAGTGCATTAAAAAAGATCTCCAGCAGCCAATTGGTTTGCTTACATTATTCTTCCCCCATGTAACAACAGCTCTGAAGCAATAATAGAAGAGCCTCTACAGAAAGACAACCTTCTAGAAACATGCTGTGGGGTTTTTTGTCTGTTTGTTTTCTTGTTTTTGGCAGAGGTGGTGTTTGTATTTTGGACATTTTTCTCCAAGAAATATCCATGAAATATCAAGGTCACACAGCAAAGGCTTTCATGCACTTTCCCTTCAAGATGGCATTATTTTTATTAATAACTACACGAATATATTGCAAGATTCTCTTTGTTTTAGATCCAGTCACGTGATTTTCCTGACACCAGGGAACACTGGGTAAATTGTAATGCTCTACCAAGCCAAAGAATGGTCTTTTTTAAAGCTAGGATGTTGATGAATTGTTATTTGCCAAGGCCTAAGCAAGCACAGAACACTATATCTATTCCTCCTTCTGTGCTCTCAGGAATGATGGATGGAAAAATGAGGCAGGAAAAGAGCTGGAGACAAGCCTGAGCTGACAACCTAGCAGATCTAAGCAAGATTGTTTTAATCAAACTGCAAGAAAAAGTAGCTCTTTGTGTTATTCCTCTAGTTTTGCTCTCTTATTGCAAACACAGAGCATGGGAAATACTGCACGACATTTATCTGTCTGAATATTGTAACACATTGAAAATACAAATGGTCACCCCCCACATGCTGAGATACAAAAAAGACTCTTTGAACAAAGGCAGCTTCACATAAACCCTGACTTATGAATTGTGACCTGCTTGTAATGCCAGCAAATGCTTGGGTACACATGGATTCAGCAGTTTGTAAGTGCAAAGCAGTATTTACCTTTCCTAGAGTAGCTGGATGTCTTATATCCTACCACCTAATGCTGATGCTACGCATATTCCACACCATAATAATATTTAGTCACAGACAGTGGGTAACAGAAAGCAGTTTTCAGATATGCGTATTTTCAGGAATTTAACATGAATATCTAATAAGATCCAATTAGCCGTTTCCCAGGAGATGGGCCGCACTGTCCACTAAACACACTACCTCTACAGCCAGGCTTAGAGATGGGACGGAGGAGAGACCATTGCTAAGCCACCCATGGCAATACCATGATTGCCACTACCAGCGTCAGCAGCGTTTCCTAAGGGAGAAGGGAGGTCCTGGAGGAAGGCTCGGAGCTGGGACCTGCCAGCCCGGTATTTCTGTGATTATCCGATGACTGCCTTCAGCTTCTGCATTCACTGATACTTGCAGTCAGCACAGTCCAAGCATATCTAGCCAAAATTTTCTTTTGACAAAGAGATAAATCTACCCTGTTCCTGAGAAGAGGTGGAAGGTATGGAGTGAGAACTAATCAGGCAGGAGGGCCCAGGGATGGAGTCGCCTCCAGGCACCCAGCCTCAGTGCAGTCCTGGTTGCTCCTAACCAAATGAAAGGTGGCTAGAAACACAGGGTACTGAATTATACAAAATTCACACCTGATTTCAGCATCATTCCCACCAGCAGGAATCTGAACACGTAGCATGGAAAGAAACCGGACAAGCAATGAGGCTGACTGGTCTATGTGCAAGCCAGCTTTGCCAAGCGATGGAAAATGGAATGAACCTCCAGGCTGAGCTTCCCTTGCTGGCTGAGCAGCTCGTGCTTCCTGCACCCTGTGCTGCACTGAGGGCCTGGGACAGCGTCCTACAGCAGCAACACCAGGTTGTGGACAGGAGTGAGAGGCCTGTGTGAGAAGCCACCACCAGTACAAGCCAGGCATCACCTCTGGGGCAGCATTACACTTGTTTGCTCCATATACACATAAATATATACAAAATAGATGAAGTAAATGAAACGAATGAGCTTTTCTTCTGGAGGTTCTTCCTGGACAAAAGAAAGCAACAGTGGTAATGCCTGAGAATGGCGCAAATACGTTCTTCCTGAATATATTTTTCTTGGCCTTAATATTTCTTGAAACCTGTAAGTGCTCAGAAGTCACACAAAATTACTTCAAGACTTACCTCAAGCAACATACACAAGATCTCCTATCAGCTGACAAACATTTTGAAACTATAGGAAATAAATTGGTGGTCTTCATCCATACAGACAGGTGTCCATGCATGGGAGCTACCAATATGTTTGAAATAGTCCTTATCATTGCTAATAGTCTTCTGCAAAGTCAAAACATGAATAAACTGATATCCCACCTCCCTCATTCAAATAAGTGCTTTAAAAGCCAGGCAGGAAAGCTGTGCAGTGATCTGAGCATTTTGTTTCAGTATTTGAGATGAATGTAGTGTGTGGATAAAAGGTAGAACACTGTCTCTTGCAGTTTCATCTAAAACTTATCAACGTGCTTCAGAGGGACTTCCAGAAACACACCACCTCTTAACGTTTAACTAACTTGGTCATATACACAACCTACACAGACATGCAAATAGCAAACCAATTTTTCTTGTAATGATCTGACAGAAGGCATGGATGCAAGTTGGGCATGCGATTTTATACATTAGAATTCCCAAATCCTAACTGAGGAATGGGGTTTAGATGGCAGAGCAATTAGATGCATTTAATAGGATAGCTCAGCACACAAGGAAACCATGAAATTCTTAACAGTCTGCCTGTGTATTTCAGCATTGATCAATGCCAGCAACACTGCTCAGTGTTATTCCACAGCAATTTTAACACGAGTTACTGAAGTAAGTGAATTCAAACTTATTAAAACAGATGTGTGTACTGCTGCACAGTTACAGATATCTCTCAAATTACAAATGGAATTTCCATTACACAGGTGATGCATTGCTAAATGGCATTTTTACTTTGTTTTTCTTCCCATCCAAACCTCCTGCCTATTCATAGTTCTCAAATAAGACGTTTTCAGTTTTGTTTTGTTCTTCCTTTGCATAAGGTTAATATGATTTTTTTTTCAGATAATTTCTTCCATACAAATAGATTTCTCAACATTTAAAAAAATACTATGGAGAGAAAACAGGACTTTTATGGAACAACACAATAATAAAAAGGTTTGAGAATCCCTGGTTGATATTATGCTTTTTTTTTTCTTTCTTTCTTTTCTAAAACAAGAAAGTTCAAGAATTTGTTTGTTTTTTTGTTGTTGTTTTGGTTTGGTTTTTCAAAAGCAGATTTAAGAAACCGTTTTTCTTTTTAGTGAAGAACAACAAAAGGGCAGAGAAGTTATTTGGACTTTGTCTGTGCATGGAATACAAACAAAAAGCAAAGCAGACATTATCCTGCCTTCCTCCTACTTCACTACATTTGTTACCCTGTTTCACTATGGTGGGATTCTGTTCCTGCGATCACTGTGCCACAAAGGCGCCTGAAGTCATTACTCACTCTGTTAATCACTAATATGGATGGGGAAGAAGGGCCAGAACCTTTTAACATTACAGCCTCATATTGCCTGGGGTGGTGGGGGCTGGAATAAATGATCCAAGTGTTGAAAGGTGATGAAATATAAAATGCTCTCCTTGTAAACTTAAAAGATAAAGCCGCCACTTGTTTTTATGCCTTGGCTACCCTTGTAGGCTATGTTTTCCATGGCCCATTATACTTCCACAGCGCTTGTTACTAATTATTTCCATTGTTTTCCAATGCCCGTAGGTAAGAGAAAGTACTTAAATATAACCCTAAGTTTCAAATTTAAGCACAATGGTTTCCCCATGTTTAGCTTCATTGCTCATGCAAGTCAGAAGAGTAAAACCTGACCTTAAGAAACCAATGAAGTTAGAATTACAGAATGGATTTATTTTCCACATGCTGCAGCAATGCAAAGAGCTTTACCTTCCAAACAAACAAGCTACAGGAAAACATTGAAATGGCAAAATCACAGAGGTAAAAACACCTGCACCTCAGGTCCACACACTTACAATGCAGTCCTTGCCAGCTATGCAACCCAGGATGTCTGGATTCATCTCTTCTCCTGGGCAATGTTAAAATCATTGTGCAGCTCAAAAATTTTGCCTGTTTCACTGGCAAAATTTTCACAGCAGACCCTGAAGCAAGAAACTGACATTCCTTTTGCAATTAAGAAAACTAATACATTGCATCAATTCCTTTCCAGAAGAACTGAAAAAAAAAAAAAAAAAAAAAAAGCTCCCCATGTTCTTGCAAAGCAGGATTGAGACCCATGCCCACTGCCTCTCAAAACAAACACACCAAACCGAGCCATACAGCTGCAGCTTGAGCCACGCTGTTCACACACGCAGAGCCCAGGGTTTCTGCCAGACAGTATTACTGTCACTTTTCACTGTAACTAACAGGAGCCCACACTGCTACTAAAAATGTTTTCCTCTTTGTATTGTGTAGCCATAAGTTGCTCCTTCGGTACAAATTAATAGCACACTCAGGGCAGGAAGGCCTTAGGAGCCCATTTGGATTACAGGATGCCGACACCATTTGGTTCGTCACTGCGTGTCGCGCCTCTCTGACAAAAGGCCAGGGCAGCAGGCTGTGCAGAGTGCCTGCGAGACAACAATGCTGGAGATTTTGTTTGTATATCCAGGCTGAGCAAACTCTTACCTTTACTGGCTTTAAAAAGGTCAGTGTTTGATTGAATAAATTCCCTGCCAAGAAAGCAGGCTTCATTCTCAAAGGTTTAACATTAGCACTGGCTGGGTGGCTGGGCGTCTTGGAGCACTGCTAGCATGCTACAAAGACTTTAACATCTGTGGACTTCCCCTGTTTAAGTCCAGCCCAATTCAGCTGTTTCTATACTTAGCACCCTTTCCAAATACATGAGAGATGAGTTTGGCAAGCTTCTGTTCCAGCTCTGCATTACAAGCTCATCACAACACCCTGTAAATTCAGAGGTTAGAAAACTATGGGGAAATGCACATTTTAAATTAAAGTTAATAAACCTGTCTTCCCTGTCTCTGTAAAGCATACCACAGTCCTGCTGCCTAAGTAAGTTATGCATGCCCAAACCTTTGCCCATGCAAGCAGTCCTACTGACTTACTTCAGCGAAACCACTCATACGAGTTCAGTCATACATGTGCTTAGACATTTGCATGATTAGGCTAAAATAAGCAAATTTGAAGCAGACTGTCAAAATAACAATTTAAAATTCAAGCACATAAACACTTCATTCAACTGAATATAAAGTAAAAAGGCTCATAGAGTCTCATTTTTTCAAACTTTTCTGGGCAGATAGATCAATGGAGGTTCTGTTTCTTAAGCCTGTGTTCAAACTATGCACAGGTACCACCAGTTTGTTCCTGTCCTCCCAAGTCTTGACAATTAATAAATATGCATATGTTATGTTTATGGCATTCATTTCAGTCAGATCCACCCACAGACAAAAACAAAATTAGATAAAACCAATGCACTCTTTTTTCTGCTTCCATTAATGTTTTTTCAAGTGTTGTTTTTTCAGTAATATTTTGCAACCTTATGATGATTCATCCAAAAAGAAAACAGTAAAAAACAAAATAGATTTTACCTATGAAAAACGACATCATGTGCTCAAATATCATTGCACGGATGCAATATTGTAACAGTGCTCTTAGTGCCACATCTGTATTGAGAGCTGGCTGCTGGTTGTCCTTCCAGACAGGCTATCACCAGCATGCAAGACTGGAAACATGACAGAATTTGTGCTCCCTCTGTTGGCTACCTTGTTCTTTGGTAAGAAAGCATCAGCCATTTCACAGAACAAGAAAAAAGTCTTCCTGGGAAGAAGTGCTATTTTAATTTTTTTGATAGAACACAGAAAATTAATTCCTAAGCAACAGAGAATGAATTACAAAGAGAGCAGGCACACAAGCAATTAATGTCTGAACTCCAACTGGAACTCGACCAGGCCTTAAATTTTGCAAGCATAAATAAATGCTCTCACAGTTTTCTGTCTGTAACGAATCAGTGACACATACTGCTAACATCATCAGGCTTCGGCATCCAAACAAGTACTTATATGTCACAGTACTGGCATATCAAAGCACAAAAATACTATCAAAAACTGTGCAGCAGCTTGTAAATGCAAAACTTTAGCCACAAAAGCAGATACAATTTGGAAAAATATTGGACTATACATGCATATTCATAGTATGTCATACCAAGAAGCCTAAATCAAAGTTTTAAATTCAGCCAGAAAGAAGTCTCTGTTTAAAAGGCTGTAACAGAACTCCTACTTGATAGAAATCAACAGCAATTTGGTTCAGTGTCACAAATCAAGCAATTATATTGCCTTAGTAATTATAAAGTCTCAAAGTGGTGATACTGGGCATAATATTGCCTCCACTCTCTATATAGGTAATTAACTTGTGTGGTGCCAACAGCTCGGACCTCCTAACAGAGTAGTGCTGCCAAACACCAGCAGCATTCGTACACCAGAAACACGAGGGCATCTCCTGCAGAGAGCCGTTGCACTGCTAGCTGCTGAACCAAGCAGAGTCTGGAGCAGGAAGAAAAAGAATACAGCAGGGAGAGGCAACAACATAAATGGAGCTCTCCTGCACGGCCTCAGGTTGTGGATGGAAAACATATGAGGTAATGACAAGGCTTAGCGAGCCACTGACTTATTAGTCAGCAGACGGGCTGGAAGTCTCGATTCAGCCTGTCTGCCAGGCAGGCAGCTCCACCACCGGCTGCAGGACTGCCAGGCAGACTTCCTCACCGCCGCCGCGCTGCACCTCCAGCTGCAGGGAGCCCAAGTCCATCCTCTCCTAGCTGCCTCTCTGCTTTTGTTGTGACTTACTCCTTTGTCTATCCCACCTGCAATAAACTCAACTTCAGCCAGGGCAGCTGTCAGGCTTTACAGGTTGACATCCCTGCCACAAAGACGAGGTTGCTGCTGGCAGCACTATTCTGACATTATATTTAGAGCGAGTGCCAACAGCTTAATGGCTCTCTCCCTCGTCATACCAGGATCAGTCGTATCAACATATTTTGGCTGCTAACTCTTGTATAAATGGTACAGGAAACTGGCCGTATTATTTGCCAGCTGAAGACTGGATGTAAAATGAAAACACATACTGATATTGCATGTTTTTTTTTCTTTTTTTTTTTTTTTAACAAATATTATATGTGTGGGATTTTTTATTGTTGTTTGTTTGTTTTTGACAGGTGAGAAATGAAGACATCTCGGTCTTTATATTGCAGACAACATGCTACTAGATCCCAGCTAAGACTAATGGTCATTCTGTAACCTGCAGAGATGAAGATCATGCCCTTGACATTAATCAAGTTAACATATTGCCTCACATTCTTTTTTTTTTTTTTTTTTTAACACCAAAATGTGTTATATAGCGATTACTCCTGTATGAACATTCCTCAGCCTCCAGCAGGACTCACAACAGAATAGCTTTGTCATTTTTGCTCCGTGGGGTACATGCTTTGAATTGCTGGAGTAAAATCCTCACATCCATTTTTCACATGCCAAAAGGGATGAGAGTGGCCTAAAGCAGACATTGCAGTATGCATTACTGTGGCAGAGGATACACTATGAGAGCAGCAGAAAGCCGCTGCACAGCTTCATGTGGAGAAGTGTTGTGCACATGGCAGTGAGGAACCTTACAGGAGGGTTACCTGTTACTTACTGCCCTCAGTCTGGGCTGAGGACAGTAAGTAGACAGCCAAGTAACACGGAAAGATGAGGGGGAGTGATGGTTGGAGAACAGAAAACCTCTCAGACTCTGGGGCTAGAATGACAAATACCTTTTAGTTTCTACTGATCTTCAGCTCCGAGTTTTGCATTTACATGTTTCTTGAAGAAACACAGCATTAATATTAATACTGAGCATTTTAGACAACAGCTACAGAAAGAAACCTCAAAGCCACCTAGCTCTCCACCCCGTGCTCTGTGCCAAAAAAAAAGGGTTAGGTCTTATCTGCTGAGATAAACAAGGCCTCCAAGAGCTGGCAAACTAACACTTAATCCATCAAATATGCACATACCTTGCATACAAATACCATGTATGACAAATAATTTTGAATCTGGGAAGCCATAATGCATATGCTACTAGCTAGTGATTACCTCCCCCACCCCAACACCTCCCTTCTTTTATTAAGGAAATTAAATAACACAATAAGATTGTTTTCAAAAGGGGAAAAGGTGAGGGGGTGAGGTGGCAGGATGTAGAGGATATGAGAAAGTCAAATGCAGCTACGTGGGGGTTCTGCTCCATGGAGTATTAATAAAGAGAATCAATGTGCCTGTTGTCACAGATTTATGAAATCAAATATGACTAAGTACTTATTTACCTGTGAAACAATTGCTTTAAGGATATTTAAAAACAGAGGTAGAAACACAGTTCCAGTACCAAATGTCCTTTTCAGAAAACACATATACAGTGAATTCTTCAACTCCTTAGTGCAGAACCTAATAATAATCTGTGGTGCTGCTGATCCATCTGAAAGTAAATGCAGAGTGACTGTCTCTCAAGGATTCCATCAGCATGTACATTGAGTTAAATAACATAAAGAGCAGAAAGAATATTTTCTCTCAAAGCAGGGGAAATAAATTATTGAAAAGAAGTTTTTAAAACAACTCTCTGCCTTGCAGAAGAGGAAGGCTTCCGTAGTGATCTCTGCAGTATAATGAGAGGAATTACTGAGAGAGAATGTCAGTCGCATTATAACTCAAACATAAACAGCACAGATAGTTGCTGATACATCTGGAAAGCCCATTATCCTTTAGAAAAGAAACTTATTTGGATTTGCAACTTCGAAATAGAAAAATCCAGAATGCGTTAGAGTGGAATGCACATATACATATGGCTTAGCTCAATATACATTTTGAAATTGACAAGATAAATAGACTGGCTTTTGATATAATGTGTTCAGATTTGTTCTAGCCACTAACCAATTATTGTGAAGTACTTTGGGATAAAAAATAATAATAACCTGAAAGATGCTATATGAAATTTACTTTAAATTCCTTAGATTCCTACCACTGAGGTTTAAGTTCCTTGCACTTCACATTTTTTAACAGATTTTTTTTTACATTATGAAACGAATTACAGTACAAATCTATCTATTCATAGTACAGTATTGACATTAAGAAATATTTGCATAATGGGCAACAGGAGAGAATCTGGTAGTCAGCTCACATACTGTGTAAGTCCCCATAACACAGGCCTGCTTTAATATAGCACCACGGTAAAGTCTTACTGCTGAACAGCATTCTGCTGAGCTTGAGAATCCACCTGTGAAGATCTGCACCACCACACAATCTAGCTAATCTACAAGATGTAAATATACATTTATAAGGGCTAGAATTATTGACAGTTAACCAAAATATAAATAAATATAACCAAACAGATGCCGATAGTCATAAAAAGGCATTTCTGTTTTAACTATGTATTTAAAAAAAACAAACCACACAACATAATAAATCACCCCTCAGGCTATAAAAATGTCCTCTGACAGCTGTGCAGTGGTTAAATATCCAATACCAAAAAATACCAAATACCAAAAAAATCCAAGAAAAAAAGCCTAAACAAATCTTTCACAGTAGGTAAACCAAACTCTGAAGTTTAGCCACGGGAGTTTTGACAAAATAAACATTCTTTTTCTCCTGCCTTTGAGACCATGCTGCACAATTTCAGTAGCTATTTACACCTTTACTGCAGAGACAGCTTGACTTATGATATAGGTTCACAACCCCTTTGAACTGGCATAGGTCCACACTACTGCAAACAGATGTTTCTGCTGACACAAAGGAAGAGGCACTGACAAAGGAGAATGGAGAAGATGTGGGAAGAACAGAGAGCCTCTTGCAGTAACTGGCACATTTTAGTGAATGCTACACTACAAAATTAATCCACCACTCATCAAAATTCTTGATGAGATCCTGCATGAACTATTTATTAAGTGAAATCCTTCCAGATTCTTTTTTTTTCTTCCGAATTCATCCAAAAAGTCCAGATACTAGATACTTCTCTCATATGTTGAAAATATTTTGACTTGTCAATGTTTCTCATCTGTTCCTTCAGATTGCAGCAAATGGAATCGGTACCAGTTTCCAGATTTGTTTGTTACTCTACTTAGGAAATAGGAATTACAGTTTGTAAGTGATCAAGATACTATTTCATGCCTTTAGAGCACCATCAACATTTCCACATGGTTTTCTGAATACTAGGATTTCTCAGCAAGAAGTGATAAGTTGACTAATAAGAGCTTGTGATAATATGAGTGGTCCAAAATCATTTATGGATAGAAAGTAAGCATCAGCTGTCAACAGCCCTGAAGATGCATGCAGTGCAGAGCTTGTTCTGGTGACAGCAGTATCTAATAGTAGTTGTAATCATACTGCTAACTCCATCTCAGTCAGTGACAAAATCAGCCTTTCCCTTCTTTAACTTATATATTCCTCCTTAAAATGACACTGTATTTGCATTTGGGGTGGAAGTTCTGTACCTACACCTGCAACATTTCAGGGCTAACATGGCTACAGAAATCTGCGTCTTTCAGTCAGTTCTAGAGTACGCGCAAGGCAAGCTTTTCTAGCATTTTCAGCATTACTCCTATTTCAGACAACAGTGCCACTCTGTTACGTAGGAGTTCCCACAAGCAATTTTCAGTCAGAGATGAGAAAAGGATACACAAATTTCTAAATAACATCTATGAGTAACAAACCACAGCATCTCTGCAGTTGTTCTGTTTCCTCCTTTTTCACAATTTCCTAAAGGGTCCTTCTTGGGTATCAAGATATGAACATGGTAGCAAGTAATGTGAGCCAGCCACTGGTTTAACAGAGCTAACCCCAAGCCACCAGTGCTTGCACAAGCTGCTAAGCTCTGTTATTACACCAGAGCTTCCCAGAGGCCAAGTGCAGAAGGGTCATCTCTTTGAGAAACTGTATACCCTTTATTTCGTGTTTTACTCTCTGGGGTTAGCTGTAACGTGACCTTCGGCATGACTTGAGGCTTGAGGCTGGAAAAGTACAGATGCTGCAGCAGATCTGAAGGGCAGCTGTGGTCTGAGCATGGCTCCAAGGCAGAGCCACAAAGACAGCCCATGATGGGGCTAGCTGATGCTGCACAGGAGGTGTGTGCTTCCCCCAGGAGTCCTCCGCAAGCTCTGTGTGCTTTCGGCACACAGAAAAGGAAAGGAAGAAGAGAAGTCAATATCATGCAGAAAACAAGGTTTATGAATATTTAAGAAAGAAACTAGTGCAAAGCCTGCAGCTCAAGAACTAAGGCTGCACACTAGAAACAGCTTGCAATTTAGCTAGGATGTTCAGGAGGTGATCAGAAATAAATAAATAAATAAATAAATAAATAAATAAATAAATAAAAGAAAAAAGCACAGACACTTGATGTTTTGTCTTTATTACAATCTTCATGTAAATGCCATGGTATCTTTTATTTTCTTTGCTAATCTGGTCTCTGGCCGTCCACAGTGAAGTTTGTGTTTGTCAAAAGTGCACTTTTTCTGTTAGACAAGATTTTTCAGCATCTCAGGGTAAATGTTTAAACAAAAGACTATGGAAAACAGCGTTCAATTGCTGTTTTTTTCATGAGGCAAACACCGTGCTTTTAATGCACCATTTAAAAAGTCCTTTGGCTACAGTTTCAGTTCATGTTCAGCCTTGTTATCATAAACTATAAATATAATAATTACGTGTGTTCTGACAGTGGCTGGTATGTGTCTGCTTTCATGCATGCACCTAAATAGAAATTGTTTCTGTTCCAGAGAATTTGTACTCCAAGAATGCCATGAAACAAAGGCGCTCAGAAGTTCTCCATTGATCACCCCTTTATGTCCAAGGGACTTGAGCAGAAGGGAGGGAAAGGACAGCAATACCCTTCTCTTCTGGCTCAGCATTACAAGTCTGTTCCAAAGAAATACAGTTATTATTCTTGCCTGTACTTCTGACTTCGGTGTTGTTTTTTTATTTTTATTTTTATTTTTGTGCCCCCCACCTCCCGAATCACATGCCCTCCTCCCCCACCCCCACTAAATTGCAAGAACATAATGATTCAAAATCACCTCAGTTTTTCAGTTTTCAGATTTTCAGATAGGAAATACACAAGAGAAAGACAAGATCTGAATGTGTAAAGCAGGCCATTCACAGATACCCTTTTAGGAATTCTTATGCACAAACGGGTACAGAGAAAAAAGGTTAATTATAAACGACACTGTATAATTCCTACCTAAGAATCCTAAGGTTTGCAAAAGGAAAGGTTAGCTCGAAGTCTAATAAAACATTATGCCTGAGTGTCCCTTTCTCACACGCAGAAGGGTTCTGCTATTGTTCCCCAGCTCAGCAGACAGCTGGCACTGCGCTGTGAGCGCCAACCCGGCCGCAGACAGCAGCTCATTTACGACCCCAGCATCAGTCAGTGAAAGCCGATCATTTAGCAGAAAACCTCCCAGGCTGGTCGTCTTCCCATCCCTCACTTCCCCCACATGGTAGCAGGCAGGTCCGGTCAGGCTGCACAATTCCCTGGCCTTCAAAAGCCCAACACTTTTCATGTTCTTTTGAGAGGTTCTTTCCCTCGGACTCAAAGCTGCTTTCACAGACGTGTTAGTGGGTGAGAGTTTTCTATTCTCACGCTAGATGTGATTAATTTGTGGCATTCACGTGTCTCGTTTTGCACAGACAATGGGAATGGACTGGCTCACACCCCATCTACAAGCAATTTATGCCAAAGAAGTTCAGACTTAAAGAAAAAAAGCTTTGACAGTAGCAAGCTTGCTGCGGATGGCACTGAGTGAACTGCATTCAAATATTTCTGTGAAAAGATAGTGCTATTACTGTTAGCACCAATTATTATTAAACCAGACCTTACAGGGACAGAAGGACATTTTTTTCATAGCAGCACAGATCACAACAAAACACATTAAATAAGCAAAAACTGATTCCTACATTTTCTTTCATTCTTCCAGCAATCAGCATGCACTAAGGAAGTGGCGATATGAAACCCTAACAGAAATACCTGCTTTAACTCAGATACTCAGACCTCTCTCTCTTCCACTTACAATTACAGTTGCAGAAGTGGGAAGTCAGTAGCAAGAGGGATATTTATTGAATTCTCTTCTCTCGGTACATTATTCTGGCTAAAGCTCTGAATGACAATCCTATCCAATTCTGTAATCAATCTGAGCTTATCTTTGATGGACTAAGAAAGTAAAAACTCAAAAGCATCTGCAATCATCTTGCTTAGAGAACACTCAAACTTTCTTTATTCCAGTTTCCCTTCTGTACAGGCAAGTGCAGATGACCACCTCTTTGCCCTCCTGAATAAGCTCACTTGTACCATACATTGAGAAAGACACGCTGACTCAAATTTATACATAGATATGAGAGTGCGCAAGACTAAGATTTTATCTTCTATATATACACATTTGCTGGCCAAACAAAACATGTAAACTGCATTATCAGATGCATACGGTAAACATGCACGCATTCTAATCTGCATCAAAAAAGGAGCCCTCGATGTTATTCACAAAACAGGCTTTTGCAATTCTTCTGAATGTCTAACAGAAGCTAATGACATTCTACACAGCAGTCTGAGAGCATGCTGCCTGTCATTATTTGAAGTATTTCATTGTTTGCTGCCTCTGTGGTAGGGCTTAAGAGAAAATTAAAAAGTACAGAACCGGAAAGCAAAAAAGTAGGCAAAATGTAATGGATGGCTACTTAACCATATACTGGCACGTGTTTAAAACGAACTAGACCAAATTGCAGAGAAGCAGCCAGCGTGGTGAGCTGATGTTCTGAAACATAGTGTCAGTAAATGGAAGGTCCTCTTAATTTCTGTCAATTAACCCAATACCTTGAAGTCAGTAATTACATACGGAAGCATGCCCTGCGCTGGCCTTGAATTTGTTTCATAGCCAATGCGTATAATTAGTCCTGATTAATATCCCACATTGCACATCAACAGTATCAGCAAACCCAAATGATCTACAGTGCTGCTGCCACAGGAAGTCTTAGCGGTCTGGTTTGTGCCTTTATCAAAGCACTCTGCCCAAATGGGATCCAGGGCTGATTTGGCACCCACACCGACTGATTTATTAAGAGAGAAACTGCACTGCCTTCCGCATAATCATCTTAATCCCTTGCATCAACTAATTAAAACAAGGGGAAAGCTTTTACTTATGTGTGAGCAATTACAACAAGTTCCTGGTTGGTGTCCAAATGGATTCATGACATTAATTTGTGAACAATAAAACCTCATGTAGTAGGGAATTTCAACAGGTGACTTTACATAGAGTACACACATTTTCATTAATTGTGAGCACATCAGGGAGCAATAGGTGTGAACCTTACCCAGACTTAATACTGTTCACAAGACTATTTCCTAAAGGGAACCAAATAAACAAAATTAAATTTGCAACAACAAAATCCACAAAAAATGCTGCACCGAAAGAAAGGGAGGAAGGAAGGAAGGAAGGAAGGAAGGAAGGAAGGAAGGAAGGAAGGAAGGAAGGAAGGAAGGAAGGAAGGAAGGAAGGAAGGAAGAAAGAAAAAGAAAGAAAGAGAAAAGAAAGAAAGAAAGAAAGAAAGAAAGAAAGAAAGAAAGAAAGAAAGAAAGAAAGAAAGAAAGAAAGAAAGAAAGAAAGAAAGAAAAAGAAAGAAAGAAAGAAAGGAAAAAAAAATTTTAAAAAAAATGAAAAAAATCCATTGCAGGAGAAACTAATAGTCTGCAGCAGTAATTTCAACTGCTCCCACCAGCACGTACATTTTGTTAACATTACCTTTTCGGATTACATTTGTCTGTAAGTGAAACTGAGTGACTAATAGTAACTGCTAGCAGCTGTTATTGGGGATCTTTCTCCGTTAAGAGAAAGTGGTCTGTGCACAAAGCTTCATCGAAAGCTGTGCAACCTGCTGTGTGGCTTCTGTTCTTCTGGTTTGCCTCAGCCGGAATGGGAAGCGCTCCAGCATCAGGGATGCGCATAATCCGACATGGGGCATAGTGCATGGGAACCCACTGGGCCAGCCATTCAAGCCAAGGCTCTCAGAGATGGAGCAGCACATTGTGGTTACAAGCTCAAAGCGTACAGCCAGTGAACTTTTCACTGTGCAGATGGCTTGCTGTCTGGGTGCACCTAGATCCAGTAAATTCCTTTTTTTTTTAGTGTTATGTTTTGGGGAAATGCCACTCACCTTATGAACTGCAATGAAAGAAATCTACACCTGTCAATTAAAGTGTAACAGCAAACAAACCTACGTCAACGTCTCTCTTTCTGCATAAAATAGTACCACAACTAATAACTCACGTTCCCCTCCAGGCTACAAGAAGCATTCAGGAGGATATTCACCTGCTTGAATTTCTAGCACGTTTCAAATCCAAGGGCAGAGAGTGGTTCTCGTACTGACAAGGAAGTGTACATACACCCTTGTATGTGGAGGAATACACAGCTGAGGAACAAGTTCTCCTTGCTCCAGAGAGATGAAAGGCTTGACATATTTTAGCAACTACCTACCGTAACTTGGGAATATTACTGTCTGAAAAGTAATGGTTGTTCTCTAAAGATGACGTTTATTATTCACACACAGCAATTTCCCCGCAGCCCAGTAAAATCTTGGTGAGAGCAGTACGATAGAACTTGCCTCCCGAAATGCATTTTGAAGAGACACAGGGTATTAAGTATTATAAAGAATGCACAGTTCCCTGGCTTCTGTTAGAGGCAAAACAGTATCGCTCTATCTTTTTTTGGTCTGGTGGGTGGATGGGGGGGGAATATAGGGAAGGAACTGAAAATGCTTCAGCGCTGACTACTCCAGTAAAAGGAGAGAAATTTAAATGGACTATGTGAGCTCCTGCTCTCCCTGCTGATCCGGTACCCTGCCCACATCTGTCTTTAATCGCCCAGGGCACCTCCTGCTGCCTTCCTCCACATGGGCACACTGCCTTGCCAGAGAGATCCTTAACCTGGTCAGCTACAACCACCCATGCCACTGTGAGATCTCACCCAGGCACTATAGAGAAGCAGACAGCTTGGCAAAGTAACACACTTTAAGCTACGATACTTGCCCAGCCCCAGTTCCCTTCCACAGCCAGCGCGACCCAAGCGGGCACCGGCGGGTGACTGGCAACCCCTGGGATCTGCTCCTGGCTTGCTGAAATACAAACGCTGCTTTGCCGAGGACCAGGGAGTAAACAAATGCTAAACTTTCACAAACAAGAATTTATGCAGCACAGTGATAACATAATTTTACATCCTGCTATCAACACTAGGGTGCATTATTTGAAGTTACTGTAACACAAACCGAGAGCTCTGATAGCAACTGAATGTAAGAGTTTTGTATTTCTTCCTCCCTCCCTTCCATCCCACTCCTATTCTTCATCCCACGATCGCGCTTAACTCAACCCTCCCTTTGCACATTGTTTTTTAACTGGAGTTTGACAGAAACACAAAGATATTTTGTAGCCACGGTTTTCTGCACTGCTGGAAAGGGTCCCCTTTTATCAACGTCCCTGTAGTACCTCGGGGTTTTGACAGGAAATCCCGTGTAACACAGGCAGCGTGCTTGTCCGCGAGCACATTCCCACCGTCATCAATTGGAAACGCTTACTTAAGAGCATCTGCCGACGTGTTCCGCTCTGCCCGCCCCGACAGCGGCACTGCTGACAGAAACCAGCAACAGGCCGCCTGCTGCTGGCAGCCCCCGTGGTGGGGCCGAAGCCAGGCAAGGCTGGGCCGGCTGCCCCGCACACCTCCACCTGCCCTGGCCTTGTCCCAGTGGGTGCTGGGTGCTATGCTGCTGTGAAATGGGAGCAGGAGGATGGATGTGCCGACCACAGCAAGGACAAATGGATGCGGAGGTGCTGTCCTCGCCCCGATATGGCTCACCTTCTGGCAAAGCATTGAGGGAATGGGGCGAAGCATTATGGCTTCCTTCCGCTGGCTGCAGTTCTCAGCATGCAAAGTTGAAGCCTGTTTTCTGCAATAACAAGCCTTCAAGGGTTCCACTGGAGCAGTGTTTTAGCCTATTGAAAGATCTAAAGCAGAGCTCATGGTTTCTCTCTTGTTTGGGGATGGGAGGAAAGCCGCAAAAAATTTCAGAAAAGAAAAAAAAAATCAATACATATAAACTTTGGTAGCAGCAGCTGTTGGCAAATGTTCCTTCTTTGAATAAAGCTGTCAATATAGCTAAGAGCTTAAGGGCCAATTTCCAGAGAGAGTTATCTTCCAGATTAACAAAATAATGATTATAAACGTTCTCTCTTTGTTTCTGCCCCATCCTACACTCTTTGTTTTTCCCCAGTAATCGGGCAGAGGTGAGCCATCACTGTGATGCACGTGTTGTGAGCACAAAGACGGAGAGAGCGATGTGACTGCAGACCTGCTCCCAGTCTGCCACCTCCTAAACAAACAGTCAAACTAGCAAACAAAATGCATCAACCACCACCATGCTAAATCCTCCAGGGGAGGGGAAAAAACACCTTAATTTGATTGACTTTGCTCAGGGCTGTGACGAGTCATCCACAGATAACTACCATATGCTGGCAGACACCCAGAAATTTGATGCGCCAGAATTATATATGGTGGCATGTGTCAGGCCTTCTCACTGCACCTAACAGTTGTCTCCAGCTTCATTTCAAGCTAATTAGCTGCAAAAGTCACTTCAGAAAATTCTCCCCTTCTTGGGATTTCACATAAAGGCCTCCAAAAAACATTATCACCTATTAGAGAACTGAGGAATTGGGAAAGACCAGAAACTTCTGTACTAAAACAGGATGACCAACATTTATCAAAGATCAGTCAGCGCTATCAAGTACTAATAGAAAAGAATTAAAATAAAAAAAATCAATAAATTAGCTCTCAACAAACCTCACGGGTTTAACTTGATATGCCATTAATATGAAAAGAATTTGACAGTTTACATAAGGGATGTGACCTAGTGCCAACAACCTCTGGCTTCCACATTTTCCAGATGGCAAGAGATTAGGCTAAAGTCTTTATTCTCATAAGAAGACTTTTTTTCCTCCATGGAAAAGCCATAAAGGACAATTCTGTTCCAAACTTCAAGTCTCCTTCACAAACGTCTACTCAATTCCAGGCCTTACCTAATGTCTATTAAAAGAAGCCTTTGGGCCTGAAGCTGTGAAGAAAGGAAAAAAAAAAAAAAAAAAAGACTAAAGCAAACCTAAGTTTAATGCTTGCCTTTAAAAGATATATTGACAAAAGCAGTGGGGAGTGTTTGGACCATCATTAACTTAAAGGAAAAGGTTGGCAAGTTTCAGTTGTGGATGTGAATGCCTGCTTGAGTTTGATCTTGATGGGCTTAAGACTGGGAAAAAGTTAAGCCTACTTACATATTAAAAAATGCAGTTATGTTAAATTCAGTATGTACCATTTTTCTCACTTTGATTTATACCCATCATTGACAAAGACTTTGAAGGACATTCCTGTTTAATATGGTAAAGAGCCACAGCACAGGGCACTGTCTCTGCTTTGCAAACGTTAATATGAAAAATCGTCCCTTGACAAAGCATGACACTATTTCCCATTAATCCCTGAAATACAGCAAAGAGGAAAACTGGAGTCTTTCATTGCTTCTCATCCAGGGGAAGACATGGATGATTAATCAAAGTGGACCATAAGGTGAAAATACACCGTGTGAAACGTAACTCTTTCAGACAGAAATTCGTAACCAATTAATCACATTAAACATGAAAAAAAAATCAAAACATATACTTTAGTGCCCAAAGTATCCAAAAAGTCATCTGTAAGAGTTGTTCACTTCTCTCTCCAGCCATCACAAAGTATTACCTCATTTCTTGCTTTACTGGCATCACCATAGAAACCTTTCCCGAGCAAGAAATATTCCCCAGGGTCCACCACCCCCTCCAGCACATGACTTCAACACCTCATATGGAGTGCCATAAAAATTGACTTGTCTCTGAAGACTTGCAGTAAATTCAAGCGTTCAATGAACACCGGACCTCAGCCATTAAAGGATCATCTTCAGACGTAAGCTTACCAAGTGCTCCACACGCAACAGATTTTAAAGTGATCAACATTTTGGCTCAGTCCAAGATGTGGAGAAACAGAGCAACTATTACCATGATATTGTTTTCTTAACTAGTCCCCTCTCTCCCTCCTGCTGCCTTTAGTAAGTTGTTTTACACGTGATCATTTTTCATTTTCAAACATATAAACTGGTAAAGATAAGTTTTTAGTAGTTTCCACAAAATAATTTTGTCACTCAGACACACACACTAGAGCAATCCTGTGATCATATAACTTTGAAATGTTATTTAAGGAAATGAGCTAAGAGCATTAGATCATAGTATGATGTTTTCCTTGACTGCCAAAAAAAGAAAAGAGAAAGAAAAAGAGGAAGAGAAAGAAAAAGAGAAAGAAAAAAAAAACAGATAATAGACAAAGCAGTAATTTTATAGCCTTCCCTTTGGAACGAGTAAAAGCTACAGTTTTGTTTGCAAAATAATTTGGGGAATGGTCAAATACTAGAATTAGTACTAGGAATTTGGGATGTGAAAACACTTGCCATACAATGGTCTCTTACAAAAGACAGGAGCTTTTTCCCAGGGTATTTTAGCATTTTACACCAATTCTGGAGTGTCCTTCCATAATTATTAAATTAGAAAATGAGATGGGTTTAACACAATCCTACACGGTATTTATTTTCAGTCTCATTCTTGGCTAGTCCCAGGCTAAACAGATCACATCCAACAGGTGGGGACAGTAAATTCTCCCACACTCCTCACCCAATTCCTCTCTGCACCTCCCCATGTGCAGAGAGGAGCACCATGAAGTTTCTGATGCTTAATAAACACTCAGAGAGGATTTGATTTCTTCAACAAATACAGAAAATTCACAAGAAGGTTCATTTTACACATTGGAGGATGGAAGAAAACTGTATGCATATAACTGCCTTTTAATGTTCAACTTATATCTGCAGCTTCTTTTTCTGCTTTCAACAATGCATCACCTGCACCTTTTTCCTGAGTGCCCTTTGACAAGATATATTTCTCTTGAACCTGGTGAAGATGGTTCCACCCCTATGCCTTAAGCTCTTCTTCTTTCTCTCTTCATATTTCCCTCATCTTCTACTCATCCAGCTCAGTTTTCCCTTTAGTTAGGAATGTGCTGCATTCCTACTTCACTCTCTAAATTTCCTTCATAATTTTCATAATTTCTCATGCTTTCCAGGCAAACTCAGTAGAGAAGTACAAAAACAGAAGAGAAGGAGAGTCTAAATTCCTCTGTGTCTGTAAGAAATCTTCTAGGGAGAAAAGATCCAGCATTTGACTGCTACTGAGGGAGCAGGAGGTTTAGCTGACTGAGACAGCTGGAAATGCCTTGGACACATTTTGCTTTTCAGTTCCAAAAATACAGTCTCTTTTAGTATTAAATTAGGAGGTCCTTTTCTCAACAGGAAGAGCTATGGACTTATTTACCAAAATAAATAAATAACATAGAAAAATAAATAAAAGAACCTAAAGTTCTTCAAAAAACAATGGTAGTATGGTACAGTCTAGCAATAAATCAGTTTGTCTGGTTAAATAATACATGCTTCAATGCAAAAGTTAAATACTATTCCTGTGCAATTTAGACAGCAGTGCACACACTATCAATAACTACTAACTAAAAATAAGTGATATTAACAGTAGCAAACCCCAATGCTTCTTTACAAGCCTGTGACACTCCTTTTAAAAACTGCTTTCCACATATCTAAAACAAATTTCAGTTGTTGTTGCAGGGTGTGTGGGGAAGAGTCACCTTTAAAGCCCTGGTAATAGATCGTAATAGGGGTAGGATGAAATATATCCTTGTAATTTAGTATTCAGTGGCTGGGATAGCTGTACATTTTACCTTGCAGAGATGTACAATTCTAGTCCCTTAATCAAAATAAGACTGAACAGATTCAAGAGCAACAGAAATTAAAGTGCATTTGGATGCTGTTCTTGGTTTGTCTACTTCCACCCCGTGCCAGTAGGAGACATTTTCCCCAGATGGTATGCTAAATTGTGTTCACAGATCAAAAAGACCACAGGCCAATCAAACAGGTTTCCACCTTTCATTGCCAGCACTTCTTTTCAGGTCACAAAACCTAAGCCAAAATCCTCACTTTCAAATCACCAAACAGCATTCTTCTTTCTTGTGTCCTTCAGAGTTCATCTGAAGCCATCATTCATGCTTGGTTATTGTCCTCTTGAACAAATGAATCTCAAAGATATGAGCACTACACCTCTGGGATTCTGGCAAAGGGTTTGTTTGTTTATTTTAACATACATGCTGCTTATACAGCAGTGCTTCCAGTACAGGGGGAAAAGCACATCTGCCTTTGTCTCAAGGATGGTGACCCCTATCTGTTAAATTCCCAAAGAGATAATGTTGACAGAAGCAGAGTTGCAATTTGTCTAGTAGCACTTGGAAATTAGAGCAGCTCTTCGCAACAGAGGGATGTTTCTATAACGCACCTAACATTCCAGATGGACTGCGTCCAAAATCCACTTGTCCAACACAGAACAAGAAAGAATATCATTACAAAATATAAAGAGAGATCAGCTTGGCCTCTCCCTATTTAGAAGAAATCTGGGCACAGTGTTTTGCCAAGTTTTGGAGCGGCAAAGATGATTTTATTTTAAATTGCTGAGCTCAATAAAGAGCTGCTTTTGTAGAGACTGAAAAAGAAAGATTAGGCGGGTGAACTTTAAATGTAAAATGTGTCCCTCAGCAGCTTTAGCCACAGAGCTCATCTCTCCTTTCTGAACAAAGCCACACACCCTGCCAAAAGTTAAATTATATCATAGATGGAAATCACAGATCTTGCTTATGATCCAAACGCTGTGAAAAATCTCAGCACTCTGGAGCTTAAAGTAAGCTCAGGACCCCTTTTCAAACCCATGGGCTATGCCTGTCAATTCGGATTTGGCTGGACTGGAGGGTGGGGACACTGCAGATTTTAGGTACATCTTCTATTGGAAAAGCGTTCTTCTCTTCGTACATACAAACACATACATACATACTTTTTAACGGAAAAGTGGGGCTACACTACTCCATCCTGCTTAGCAGAAAGTTGTGCTAAACATTTTGTAAAACTTTGGTCAGGCAAATGACAATCTTCAAATTGAGAAAGGGCAAGTAATCTGATTTTGCAGTAGCAAGCACAAACCTGTACACACACACCGGAGGGGAGTGCTTAGTTCCCTAGCTTCACAGCTAATCCAAGGGGAAGCTACGGTTCTCACTTCAATGGACAAGCTGTCTGGCAGAAAGTAACAGGCAGCCCTCCTACCTTCAACGATAACCAAAGCAAAATGTTTTGTTCAAGGTCAGCTCATTTTCAAGCCTTCTCTGTGCTCAAATGGCTCAGCTGCTCCCATGCATATCTTTGAAAGATCCCTGCAGTGAGCAGCAAAAGTCCTTCAAATCCTCACCAGACTAAAACTGGAAGCTCAGGATGAGGGAAAATTGAAAAGGAGCAACAGCAAGCCCCAGGAGGCTACTTGAACACCAGCTGCACTCTACCTATCTGTTTTAAAAGACATAATCTGTGATCTCTTACATTGCATCTAAGACTGAATTAAGCAGTAATTCTGTTGCTGCTTTGTTCAATAATTTTATGTGATGGTTGTTTTCACTCTTCCCTGCTTACACCAACTGTAACTTGTGAGGAAGAGAATGCCTCACCAATTAAGCAACACTCCCTCTAAAAGTCCTTGTCCTTTAAACTTGTGAAAGATTTATTAGCATCACTGGCTACATGGAACATAAAAACTGATCTTACGTGCTCCAGACAAGGCAAGCAGCAATATCTCAGTCCCGCCATAAAGACAAACGTGTTAGTCAGCTGGCTAATCACAGTCCTGAAGCTGCATGAAAGCACCTTTAGCAGATCAGACGTCCCTACAACTTCTGACAGTCACACAGCAGCCAGAGTCCTGCTTACTGCTGTGGGTCCACAAATTTAATAATAAAAAAAAAATAATAATAATAATAAAAATAAAACAAACAAACAAACATAAAAAATTACCCACAGAAAGATATCAACTTTCAAAAGTATTCATCTCTGGGTCAAGATTGTACAAAAACCCTATTGCCTGGCTGTTTTAGTTTCACAGCGACATTCATAAAAATGTTTTAAATCTTTAATCTGCTTCTACTGTTTTTTCTCTAATTTTCCAATCCTGTGAGGATCTTCAGCTTCAGAAATTTTTCAGCTTCAGAAATTTTACTGTCAACCAAATAGCAGAATCTTTCTACCAATAGGCTTTAGCACCATGATATTTGGTCACATTCACTAATGGGAAGCAGTGCATCCTTTTTCAGAAAAATCAAAAGATGCTTTGGCAAGGTGAACAACAATTCGTATTCCCTACCCTAAAGAAATTGGAATATGTGAAATAATTTACAGAAAACTCTGTATAGACATGCTAAACCACATATGAACACAAACAGTTTTTTTCTTTTCCTTTTCCTTTTTCGTTTTTCCTTTTTCCTTTTTCTTTTTCCTTTTTTTTAAGCTTTTTGCAACCTACTGGCAACTAAAAGACAAAAAGGTTTTGTGCAATTCTAAGCCTTCAGAAATATTTATAGGAGTATCATTCACTATTCAAACAGAAAAGAAACCAGGTGTCTGTTCAAAATTACAATTAGTTAAAATGTTTTCTAATTTAAATTTTTACCATTTTTTATACCAGTATTTTAACTGAATCTCCATTTCATATAAGACTTTTTTTCTTTTTTTTTTCCTTATTTTAAGGCATAGGATGCCAAAAAAAAAAAAAAAAAAAAAAAAAGCTAATCCACCTAGGAAAGATATTGATTTATATTTGCAACATTTTTGTAAACTTTCTTAGAAGCTTCCGAAATTGGTTACTACCAAAATTGTTAACCTGATTCTGTGCAAGACCAAATTTTGGTATGATTCAGCACTACTGCTCATATCATACAGACTAATCTGTGAACACCCAAAGTTAACCAAAAAAAAAAAAAGGAAGAAAGGAAGAAAGGAAGAAAGGAAGGAAGGAAGGAAGGAAGGAAGGAAGGAAGGAAGGAAGGAAGGAAGGAAGGAAGGAAGGAAGGAAGGAAGGAAGGAAGGAAGGAAGGAAGAAAGAAAGAAAGAAAGAAAGAAAGAAAGAAAGAAAGAAAGAAAGAAAGAAAGAAAGAAAGAAAGAAGAAAAAAATAATTGATTCTCTGTGAAAGCATCGACAGCGTTTCTTCCATAGTTACAAACAGATGCTTAACGACTCCTTCCTTGCAAGTTTATAAAACTTACAAAGCAATTGCAGTACTGCCAGGTGCATAAGTACAGACCAAAATTAGCAACAGAAGAAAGCAAGCTGTTGTTACCAATTTTGCATAACACTGGAATAGCTAAAACAGAACTAGGTTTCTCTGAGCTCCTTTCAGAGACCTCAGTGATATCAGGCAACTTGAAAATAACCCTTCCAGCACAATGTTTTCCTACCTCTACGAACAGTCTTGCTCAGGACTTAAATTAGACAGCTTGCTCCCCAGATCAGTTCAAAGAGACTGTTTACCACTGAATTGGAAATTTTATTGCTTATGGTGCATGCACTTGATTCTAAAATGACAACAAGCTTAACTGCTCAAGAGATTCTGCTCTGAAAAAAACAATTCCTGTAACATCACTGCTTCTTTCCTTCCATATTACAACAGAGAATTACTTTACAGTCACAGTTTGCTGTATTAAACAAGTATGAGAGACATAAAAAAACAAAACTCATAAATAGCCATCCCGGCATTTACAACAGACAGGGAGAATTTTTGGCTTTTTGGACAAACCACCTAAATAACTATAATCAGGATTTCTTTAATGGTTTGAAGGAAGCAGGGTCCCCAGGCTATACCTACACTACTGTAAGAAAGCAGTCAGGTACTTCCTGAGGTGCCGAGTAATTACTTCATATTTTGTATACCCCTACATATTTCAGCGGAGGAAAGGAGGTGCAGAAAAGAATTTATCATGCTCTTTTCACAGCTTTCCATTATTTGGGTAAACATATCACATCTTTAGAAAATAAAATGGAAACAACAGCTGAACCACAACTTTTCAGCTTGCCAAAATCTGCAATGTGTGACAGAAGATTAAAATAAAATAGGGTTAGTAAAGCTGGAAGCTTTTCCAAAATACTACAGTAGAAAGGCCTCTTTTCTTGCTTGGAATAAATTCTCATACGAGGAGAAAAATGAAAAAAAAAAAAAAAAAGGAAAGGAAAGGGAAAAAAAACAACTTTCGGGTACAATCTACATTCAAGATGAGGGGCAAAATGAAAGTTGAGGGCTGAAGGCAACTGTTAAAAAGAATTGATCTTTCACAGAAATCCATACAGATTGAAATATGTGGATGATGTTGGCTGAACCTGTTTAGAAAACATTGCCACTCAACATGCAGCTCCCCAGGAAAAAGAAGCCTTTCTCCAGAAATGTTTCATCCCAAGAGAAACTCCCTGCACAGTACAGCCCTGGAGAACTATGCACTAACAATCGGTAGGAAATGGAATCTGGAAACACACCACTCTGGATAGGAAGGATGACATTAGTCAGGTAATAAATCAACATAAGATCCCACTTAATATGAAACACATTTATGCTATCCTAAATTACATACTTTAGGAGCAAGCTGATCCAGCAATATATTTTATGCTTTTCAATGAGCTGCTGCAAGTTGGGACAACCACATCATTCCTTCAAAACTCCTGACAAAAAGCTTTGTCTCTTGTTAATCTTTTGTTCCTAAAGGCAAAACCTCAGCTATCACTCCCAACATGGAAATCGCAACGAAATTTCTGTGGGTTTCTTTTCCTTCATCATTTCAGATGTGCAAGCTCTCATCTTTTTATAGCTTCATGCTCAGATAATTTTAGCAGGCCATTTTAAAAAAATCACATCTGAGAAGTACTAAGAATGAGCAAGCTGTTTGTAAACCCCATAAAAAAAAATTCCCAAGGTAAATTGCACTTTTTACTGTTTTCATGGATCAAAGTAATTTGAAGGAGAATACTCAGATGTATTAGTTACTTGACGAAAAAAAAAAAAAAAAAAGGCTGTGTTAAGGCATCAAGCCCGCACCACAAAGCTGCACAACCACACAGCATCCAGGAATATCGTAACGTTGTACAAGGGTAGGACCAAAGTTCTGGCAGAGCATCTAATCACAAAGAGCAACAACACGAGCTGCGGGTGCACCACTAGGCTCTCAGGGGTAACTTTGCCATGTATATACATTTGTACCTAACTCGCCGCTGCGAGCAGAGCAGCAGCTCCCAGGGGCTGATGAGGTGCACCTCCCGCAGCCCAGAGAAAGCATTCTTAGCAGGAGGGCACTTACAGGATGGGCTGCTAAGAAAGCAAGGTCCATGCAGGTGTCCAGGCAGCCCCAGGCTCTCCGCAGGCACAGCTGGTACAAATCTTCTCAAAATACGTTACCCTACAAGACCTTTCTTCACAGCATTTCCTCCTCAGCCCGGACACCAACACACTTACAGCAAAAGAGCAGGCTGGACAAAACAGGCCAGGAGCCAGAAGCAGCATCAGGAAGAGAAACCTGGTGACATGGACTCGCAACGCTGTAGCCAGGCCCGAGAGAGCCAGGTCGCCACCTCTCCCTGCAGCCATACATCCCCGTCCCTAACGTCCAGAGGGCCGTGAGATGGATCTGGAGATGGGGGAACTGAGGAAGGGAAATGATCCCGTGCAGATTTTTCTTTTTCCACAAGTGGCTTTCAGGTTCTCCCCATATTCATACTTCCTTTATCCTGTTTTCACTGAAATGACACTAATCCGCCTTGAAATTGGCTGATTCTGTTCAAGCCATGTTTACACGGAAGCAAGTTTCATCTGGTTGTTCTCATTCAGAGACCAGTTTCTGCTCTGTGGCAGGAGAGATTATTAAAAACTGTATATTACAAGCACATGCTTTAAAGTAACTCAGCTTGGAAAGATAACTGTATTATATCAGCCTTCCACTCTCTAGGTCGCAGAGAGGGAGAGGTAGCAGTTAAAAATCTCAAATGGAAATTGCTTCCTAAATATATTATCCTCCATAAAAGCCATTTAGCAACCGTTAGTACCCACAAGACAAAGGAAAAGATAAAAAGTACCAGTGACAGGACAGAGTCAGGAGGGGTATGGAGGACTCATTTACATTATCACACTGAACGTTAACCACAAGAAGGAAAAAACAAATGCTTCCCGTTTTGTACAAACATCAATTACATCTCATAATTTCACTGATCCCTCTTGCGGAGCAGGTGCTTTGGCTCCACTGCAAAGCACAAATGCGTACACCATTCGGGCTTTTATGGTGCTGGTAGCATTTCATTGACCTGCTCTGCATCACGGTTCCCCTTCGTTTGGGGGAAAGGAGGAAAAATTTTCTTTTCTTCTACAATCAGCAGTCTCAGGTGATGCCGTAAGCCATACACAATACCTAAACCTGCTCGCGTATTTTATGGCAGAGAACATATGGATAATTTTACATAAACACACTTCAGTGCAATGCAAACACACTTTTTCACCCAGGCTTTGGGTACCGCCTTCCCATTTTACAAGAACTCCAATAGAAGGAAGGAGGGCTGTTTCTTTCATTTTTGGGGCAAGGAGAGCAAATGTCATTTGCTACCATTTTCATATTAGTGGTCTCAAATGTTCAAAAATGACCAGCCTTTAACTTCTTGTTTACTCACCATCCCAGCTACTGCTATTAATCCTAAGAGCAAATTCTGTTCTTTTGTTCTGAAAGCCACCAGTCACATTTGTTTCTGGTCACCCCCACCACAACTTCTCCAATAAGTATGCCAAAAATGATGCTAGTCTTTCTCAGTTGTTAATTCCTAATTTTCTAGATCTATGAGCCATGCCAGGGGAAAAAAAAAAAGAAAAAAAAAAAAAAGAAGAGCATTAATGGTTTGCTTCTTGTCTATTCATCTTACACAAAAACAGAAAGATACAAGCCACACATGAGGTAGTGTTAATCAAGGCAAATTACATTTTATGTAAGATCTAAATTGCTATCATTTTCAATTCCATATAAAAGGTACCCAAATTAAAAATATATTAATTCCTTTATGTGTTCAACAGCTTTCCAGACTCCTCAGCTATGAAGCTGATAATTCTATGCAAAAAATCAAAACATTTGTAGTTGCTATAACAGCATTTTACATTCAAAAAGAAACACAAGGCCATCAGCTGCCTACATGCACATGTGGTTAACACCAGACCATGCATGCTAGCTCAGTGCAGTAAGATGGGCAAAGCTAAAGCACCTCCTCACCAAATTATGGAATAACAACCACAAGCTAGAAGTGTAAGACATGGCAAAATACAAATCCTGAGAAGAGTAACTGCAACTGAGGTGGCACAGGGAGGCTGAGGTACCTCTCATTTTCTCCACTCATCATAAGAGATATTTCCTAAAATTATCTAGACCTATTAAGAGGTCCTTAAAGACAATAGAGACAACAGAGACAGGGATGAATGCAACAACCTGACAAGAGGTCAGCAATAGACATTTGACTAATCTGTAAACAGGACCCAAATACGCTCTGTCCCCTGAGGACAGGAGGAGCAGATATAAGCCACCCACAAAAGGCCTTAGGGGGAAAAACGTATTTGACAATAACTGCATATTTCATAAGCTTTTAAAAATTAATCAGATGCAAACTGGAAAACATTACCAATCCCAAAATATACCTGACCTTCACAAACACAAACAGAATTTCACCTTTCTCCTGGGATGCATTTCTCCTCCTAAATCCTAAGCTCTAAGGGCAGCACTGAGAAGGATGGGATTCTTAAGCACTTAAAAATACGCTCAAATGCCTGTTAGGTAAAGAAAATTTATAGACCAGTGTCAAATATCCATGTCCCAGGGCTTTCTTTGCAAGTGTGAGTACAATTTATGCTACACAAACACATCTAATGAGGAGAGATGCCCACAGCTCCTTTACCATTAGCAACAGACTCCACAGAACTATCACCAAAAGCGGAAATTGAATGTGGTCTCATTTTTAGCTCCCATAACATATTGCTGCTTTCTGAAATAGATGTCAGTATGCAAATTACACAGTTGCTCACCCTTTCCCAGCTACATCAAGAGTTAATTAAATGGCAACTCAGCTAAGATTATTTCTCCAGTACCTTAATACTTGAATGGACTGTCACTTCTAGTGCACAGACTGACTCAGTCTGCATATTATGTGCAGACAGTTCATACTGGTTTTCAGTCCACAGACGGCAATGATGAGTATATTGCTGCCTGTCTCTGTCAAGAACATGGCAGGCACCATGGTAGGGAACCAGCTGAGATGTAAGGTAGAGAGAAATCAAGTGTGCATTATTTTCAACTGCAAAAAGAGTATTAACAGCTATTAACAAACATTTAACCCTCTTCACTACAGAGCTCCCCAGCCACGCTGAAAGAACACACAATAGCAAGCACAAAACCTCTGACGTAGAGCCAAACAAGAATGCTAGTGGGGGCAGAGCACTGTAATTCACCACTGCAGGCAGGCAAAAAATTACCACCTTTGTAACAAAGGACTGAGGGCACTGACAGATGTCTCTGGCAAACCATGCTGGAACGGCTGAACACCAGCTGCCTGCCTGCCCCTCCATCACTCAGCCGTCTTTGTCCATGGCCTTCCAGGCACTTGCTCTCCTCAGCAGCTCCGACTAATGCACTGACCTGTGAACAGGCTGTCTAAGATACAGGCACATGTTTCCTTTTACCACTTAGGTACGATGCTGGTAACCTCTGGCAAAGGGTTGAGAAAGTACATCACATTGGACAAGCAGTAATTTTGAGGAGAGGGGTGAAGCAGGTTGCTGGGGTAGGTAAGTTATTAAAATCAACCAGAGAATTGCTAGGTCTCAACTCTCAGACTCCCAAATCTCTGATCTGCAGGAATTGTCTAATACTCACGCCGAAGGTCATCGGTCACCTTGCATGTTTATTCAGCTCGACCTAGGAACACAGCACTGCAGGCTGTGAGGGGAACGAGAAGCCAGAGCAGAAGCAAAGACAACCACCCACCAGACGCCGTAAGGAGTCACCCACAAGGTAAGATGAGGAATCAGTTGATTCCTCAACTGATTTGAGGATGCTGATTTCATTCAGCAACCACACAATTTAAGCTATCAGTGGAACAATCGGGTGTTCCTTAAAGAAAGAGATTATGTCAAGCAAGCAATCCAGAGATGTCTTTATTTTCTTTGTTCTTGTAAACACACTGTCATTTTAAAAGATAACCAACGTAAACCTAGACCAGAAAGAATGGATGGCTGGGAAGCAGATGAAAGCAAGCTGTACCTTCAGGTACTCTCTAAGGACTAAGTGGGAACACGGGGGAAAAGCAGAGAACAGCAGGAAAAGGTGTGTACACATAAGGTGAGAGAGAAGGAAAAATCAAGCTTGTGCCAAACGCTGTGATTATTATCTTGTAGCTGCAGCTCTAGTACCTGAAATGACACGCACACCAAGACCAGATCCCCAGTGCTCTGCCCACCCTCCCCTTACAGAAAAACAGATATCGCCAACCTTCACATAGTGATCATCTTGATCTCTCAGGCTTTCTATTCAGATTTCTTGAAACAGAAGGACAAGGCTGCCTTTTCATGCCAAATCCATTCTCAACAAAAAGCCTGTATGTTTTCTTAGGCACTCCATTTATAACAACATACTGTCGCTACAAGCAAGCAAGAAACTGAGTGCTACAAATTTAGGGGAAGCCAGAATATTAAGGAGATTTTAATCCAAGAGCTATGGGTAGTTAGGCACTTCTTGTTTGGAAACTCTAGTTTGTACGAGTTTATTGAAATACAGATATATTTCTCTTGGCAGAGTGGCATGTTTCTGCTTAAAGATGATAGAAAAGAATTTGCAGCACTTGCCCCACACGATCAGCTTCCCTATCACTGACTGCAAAATGTACACTGAATGAGACATAATAGAGGAACTTGGCTTTAAAATTGTTGTTAAAGTTCTCTTACACGGTTGGGTGATTTTATGAATATGGTAATAACTATAACCTTTAGAATTCAAGACAGGAACAGCAGATGGAACCTAATTAAGACAGAAAAATTATTAATTCATCTTCATAAGGAGTGGGAAAGGCAACAACTCTTTGCAGAGGGAGGCCCTCTGTGTCATTTAATAAATGCAGAAACAACTAACTAGACCAGGGACTCATTAAGAAATAGATACACCTCACACAAGAGACCAGGATCAGGTACTTGTGGCTTAGGGCACTGAGCAGACGATATAAGAGTAACAGGGACTGGTAGTGGTTTCTTTCACAAAACAATAGTGCTGCCATCTGACTGCATTCTCAGTTTTAGTGTAGACAAAATGACCATGCAATTATACTTTTCAATCTGTTTGAGTTGCCTTCACTTCAACTTCATCAAAGTCCCTGAAGAACTCACATTGCTGTGGTCCATCCAACAAATACTGCAAGGCAGCAGACACATTGCTTCATCTTTTGACTGGCTGTCCCTCATGCTGCTTAGGGTACAAGACAGAAGAGGAGGAGGGGGAGGAAGAGGCTTTTAAAGACCTCGGGCATGGGGGCATATCTGTCCTTCCTTCTTGAGGGAAGGACTGGGGATGATGGGGGTGGGGTGGGTAGGCATAAATACTATCTTAGAAAAATCTAATGAACAAATCCAAAGCAAAGATCTCAACAAATACTGTTTTCTTCATAAGCTTCTGCCATGTCAAGAATGTACCCAGACTATGTTTTATTTGTCAAAATGTTAAGACAGTTCAAGAGAAAAAAATAAATCACAAACAAAAGATCTCATTCCCAATGAGGTCTCTCACATTCCTCTGCTCAAAACTCAGCTGGCAGTCCCCATACGTGATTCTCTTCTCCCACACGTCAGCACAGAAATCAGCAAATATGCAGAGATGTAACTAATTTATTCTTCTTATTCCAGCAGTGCTGGGTTTACCTCTAAAGCAACACAAGGGAAGGTAATGATACAGCTGAAGTAAAAGCATGTAAAAGCAGGTGAGAGATAACAGCCACACAAGGCCCACTGTCCATTTCCATCAACACTCTTCTAATTGCTGTTTCACCAAGTAAGAGAGAGAGAAAGAGAGAGAGTGACTGAAAACAGTGAAGCTAAATACAGACACACACACACACCATGCAGCTTCTGCTTCTGTTTATGCAGTTCTTATCCAGGCCCATTAACCAGCATTAGCTGGAGATGAAAGGAATGTTTTGCAGGAGACAAGCATGTGTTACTATATCCAGTTGGGCAAGTACTGGTGCCAGCGATAAAATCCTATAAACTGTGCATCATTGATACTTACTTCATCAACACCTACCCCTGTCACAGTGGCATAAATATACACCACCCCTTCATGTTAGCATAAATATACACATTTGTGTACATGCAATTTGTGTGCATGTGGTGCGTGCACTTCTTTCCCTCTCTGGAACAAGTCTTCATTCACGGCTGCCTTGTTATTTCCTCTTCAGCTCCCAAATACTGCAAAAGACACCTCTTCTCCTTCCTAGCCCCCTCTCCACTTCTGCCCTGCTCCCTGTCACTGGCATTTCCTTTAGATCTTTACCAAAAAGTACAGCCAGGGAAAATAATGTATAGTTCAGAAAATAACCTCTTCGGTTGGACATAAGCGTCCAGCAGAAATACACCATCAGCAATCTGATTACTGAAAGTTTTTTTAACTCCTGTTTGCTGTTGTTTTTTGTTGTTGTTGTTTGTTTGATTGTTTTTGTTTTTACAGAACTGAGCTCTTCTTGGCATATGTTTTGATACACTTACCGAAACAATATGCCATATCCTCTCTTCAAAGCACAAACCTGAATCAGAGTATACACAGATACTCCATTTTGACAACAAAATGACAAAAAGAAGAAACAGCCCAGCACTTACATTAAATAAAAGTGATAAAACAGAAACAAAACCTTAAGGAGAGCAACTCTGGCCCTAAAGCTCCCTTGTTGCTTGTCCAAGAGATGCACGTCAGGAATAATAAGATTCCTTTCAACAAATGTTAAACGAAAGATTTTCAATGGGATAAGAAGAAACATAGATATTCTATTTTTACCACTGCTAAAGGGACAGAAAACTAGAGATTCCTGTGTTTCTGACACAGTGCGGACAGAGTTCATGCCTGACCAGAATCTTAAAAATAAGAATCAGAATATTAGCGTTCCTCAGTATGAAAATGCACAAGGGCTGTGCTTTCAATTATGTAATTTCTGAAGGAGGAAAAAAATAAGTAACCTTAACCCCTGTTGTATTTTAACAAAACAAGCATATAATGGTTGCAAAATATGAGGAGGGCAGGGAGAAATTTGGAGTATTTTTACCTAGAGAAAACCATACACACATACATGTCACAAACTTGTGGTAGGGGAAATACAGAAAATGCTATGAAAGGCATTAGCTCTGTCAGTCAGTCCAAAAAGAAAAAGCCCCAAATCATTATTAAATAATAATAATAATAAAAAAAAGTAAAGTAAAATAAAAGCTTGGTACAGTTAACAGTGAGCTGCCTACAGGCAGAACAGCCACTGTCCCCAGACTGCCCCTCTTCACAGGACTACAGCTCACAGGACTACAGTTTCACAGGACTGTAGGACCTCAGTTGCCCCCATACCACCCGATACCCATTAACAGCATTGGCATAAATGTTTTTCTGACATTTCACTAGGCAACCTTGCAATTTTATGAAAAACCACAGGTGAGACACCTTATGCCACCTACAGGCTCCACTGCTTTCTTTCTCTGAAACTCAGTGTGCATTTCAGCTTGCCCCAGTGTGTCTACTCACTAGTCGGCTGCTGTGGCCCAGCTCCGCCTCTCCATGTAGAAGTCTTCTTGGAGGTCTTCTAGGCCAGGACCCCTCCAGCAGGCCTTACAACACCTCCCTCCTCAATTCCAGCAGAGTCCACTTTTCCCAACAAGCACACCTCAGCTCCATCTAACTACCTCTAGGGTGCTCTCCTACAGCAAGGACCAGAACTTGTTTTAATCCATCGTGAGCCTGAGTCTCCTTTGGATCTCACTTCTCATGGTGTTGACCATTGGACTCTCTGCTTGAGAAAGCATTAGGTGTTCAAAGCCAACTGCATTAGTTTTTATCATTAGAGAATGACTTGGATATTAACCTCCTATGCTTTTTTTCATGAAGTCGAAGAGCTGCCTAGTGAAATGCCAGAATAACATCGATGCTGGTGGTGCGGTGATGGGTGTCTGCTGTTATGGAGGCAGCTGAGGTCCTATAGTCCTGTGAAGAGGGGCAGCCTGGGGACAGTGGATGTGTTCTGCTTGTAGGCTACTCACTGTTAACAGTATATTGTTAACATCCTGGAAATAGATGAAAGCAAAATTAAGAAAGACAGCTAATTTTCTTCTAAAGGACTGCTCTTTAAAAACTGTAGACAAGATGGAACAAATCTTAACTAGTCCTCCTTCCCCTACCCACTGCCCCATCTTGACCTCCCCCCTCCAAAAAAAAACAGGCCACTGAAGCTAGGAAATAACAGGAAGACAGTCTGTGTAGAAATACCTCTGAATTTCAGTGGAAGCAGAGCTTTAATAATACACTGATAGTTTTTTTCAGAGAGACCTAGACAGCTGGCAAGATATGTTTTACTCTAATATTGTAAGGTGATAAAGGCCAATAATGACCTGCAGGTTACAAGCTGCAATGCTGTTTATTTGGAGACTTCAATATAAAGTGCATTATTTTGGCATCAATTAATCAATTCTTTTCCTTTTTTTTTTTTTTTTTTTTTTGAGGAAATGCCACAGGATCATTTAGCTCCTTCTTAAATATAGACTAGGGAAGTCTTCAAGTGACATGATGAATGGCTTTGTAGAGTTTTAAAGGTTTAATAAGCAATTTATACTTAGAAGAGATTAACCTAACTGGACAGGCTGGAGAAAACCGCTCTGTACATGTCTAAGAGAAGGGTGGGTTATCCCCCCTGATCCTAGAAACTCCTTTACCCAAAAAGGCAAGATACACTCAGACTTTGCATGAAACCTTGTTTTAAAAAACAGCAGACAAATGCAGCATCACCATATTTGGCACCTACAACGTTTGCATAGTCTGTCAGGTCCGCTTGAAAAGGATATTGAGATCTCATGAATTACTAGTAAGGTGCTGTGATTTTTTTTCCCTGTTACACATGGAAACATTTGAATAAGGCACCCTACATATATTTAATCTAAAAGGCTTTTTACATCAAGATGTTTACACATGTATTAACAAAACAAAAGCAGCAGTCCTAAAATGTATCTCGAGGACAAACTGTGGCCACATTGTCTTAAGCAGTCTTGACCTGGAAATACTCTTCTGTTCCACACAGGCATCAAGTTTAGATTCCATTTTCCCTTCCTACCTTCAAAATAATATGCCCTCTTCTTCCTGTCCGAGACACCTGAAAGCTGATGGTCCACTGACAGCTGGCTGAATTGGTTTATTCTTTGTTAACTGTTTGCTTTGGATCAAATGAAAGCAAAAAGGAAACGGAAAACAGCCCCATCGGGAGAAGACTCATGTGGGACAAATTAGGAGCCACTATCAGATTTAAAAGCCAGGGGGAAAAACAGGACTAACTGGAGGCAGCTGTCAGGATGTGGTTTTTCTGTTTATATTCCTCTCCTTCCCTCCCTTAAGCCCCTTATGGATATTATGAGAGAAAGTAAGCATGGGTATGTGTGTGTGCACAAGAGAGAGCAAGCATGTAACACTGAGACCTCTCTTCCATACAGAAGGCATGAGAATATAATGTAATCCGTACAACAGAGACGGTCTGGTCATAAAAAGAAAAACAACTGGTAGAGCCACTTATTTAAGAAAAAAAAAAGTAACTTCTTTTTCTTATCTAAATATCACAACACACTGTAAAATTACAATTTTAAAACATCAGTTATAATTATTAGGTGAGCTGCAGTCTGGAACTTGGAAGTTCCACTTTGTTGTTGCTGGATGAAACATTCCGATACACTCTCATCCACCTCCCTCTCTAGACACCAAAACACCACTGTTAATAAGATGCATTGCCATGCACAATTCAAGTGTTACTTATTCAAAAAAAAAAAAAAAAGAGTAAACTCAGTATTTTGCGTTTTAACCTTAACATACAGTAAGTATGTGAAATACTTATAATATGCACAATACCAAAGATTAAGAGAATTCCTTCCCCTGAAGGATTTTTCCCCTTTCATATCTTCTCATACACTCTGTACTTTAATACTCCACACAATACTCTCGAGGAGCTCAACAACAATAGCTATTGTTAACTAATAGCCAAATCAGTATTTCTGGGGATATCAGACCCCCAGTCCCTGTCACAGCCTTCATCTTTGTGTAGTATCAGCTCAGGTCATTTTAAGGTGGGAAGAACACCAAAATCACAAGTAATAGAAAAGGAGAGGGAAGGAAAAAGGGAATGAATGGGCAGCAGCACAGACTGCTTGTTCCAAACCACTGAGCAGCTGACAATCGCCAATTCCTCCAAAGCTAGTCCTGTCCCTTCTCATTGTATTATTTCCTTTGCCTCATGTTCTTCCCTCCATTCTTATTCCTCCTCTGAAGGCATAAATGAAATGGCAGATACCTAGATTTTAAATGTCCAGCGAATCCAAATTGCACTGAAACCAAATCATACAAGAGCCAAAGAAGTCGCTCTGCACTCTCTGGACCTCTTAAAAGAAACACTGAGAAGGCATGAAAAGCTGATTCTGACTCCATGGGTGATCAACATATTTTGAGGCAAAGGAGCATAAAAAGTTTTAAGAGCAATCACAGAAAAACAAAATACAATTGCCTGTCCAAAGCTGACAGATGCAATCAAGAATGATTTTCCTTTAATCGTTCAAATGGGTTGACTTTCCCTGCTGGCTGAAATGAATCAGAGATAGCTTAGTAGCAGGCATGTGCCTTTTACAGTCCATTTTTTCTGTGTAATTATTTGGTTTAGTCCTAGTTTGTGTTTTATTGCATTAAGTGTGTCAACAGGTGATGCTAATAAAGACAATGCTGTAACAAAATGCCTACCTGCATTCTAGCAGTCACCTAACAGTAGGCTCCCAATTTGCTGTGTGTCCATAAGTCACGAAATCAAAAAAGATCAGTTTTTGTCCTTCAGTTACGCTGGCAAAACATCCTAAATCCGGTAACCTCAATAGCAAGCTACCTGCGACTCCACAGTCTGAGGCTGTTCCTATGTTTATTACTCATTTCTTGTGAAACAAATGATTGTTCCTTTCAGTTCAGTCTCAAAAACTCTTTTTTTTTTTTTTTGGAGGCAAAATGCAGCTATTTTATGGAGGCTAAAAAAGAAAGGTTAGAAGTTTTTCTTCTGAATGCTTTACTTTCATATCCTTCACTAATACAACGGAAACCATACCCAAAGCTAGTAACTGCATTTTATTCACCTAGCTTCCAATTTCTTGAGAAAGTTAACGAACCCACAATTCCACCATAACACCCTTAATGACTTTAGGCAGGAAAGGCATTTCTCCTTGCTAAGAACACATATAACAGAAGAGACTGTTTTCCATACCAAATTATGGGTTCCTTCTTGCAGTAACTACCATTCCTGTTGTTATTTTTAAGAAGATCTAAAAGTGTTTTTTTTTTTTTTTTTTTTAATTCCAGTCTAAGGTGATGCCTAATAACCGCTGGGAAAAGGGAACAGCATTTTCCACACATTCATACAGGAAAACCCCGTGCCTCCTCAGTCTTTTTACTGCGTGTACTTACATGAACCCATTCACCATCATAGGGTGCAGAGCACAACAAGCACTCTACCACACATTTAATTAAGACATGATGGACAGAGTGTAAAAAAGGATGAGGACTACTCCACCCAGACCACCTCAAGGAAAAAGAAAATCAACAAAGAATGACTGTTCACAGAATCACAGAATCATCTAGGTAAGATCACCGAGTCCAACCTCTGACCTAACACTAACAAGTCTTCCACTAAACCATATCACTAAGCTCTACATCTAAACGTCTTTTAAAGTTTTAGCATTTCTGTCACCTATTTTTATTTGCCCAAATGCTGAGGCTGTAGTGGCTGAAACCTAAAAAGAACTAGTCTTGTGATAAAGGAAATTTTAATTTTTCTAGACAGCTATGCCCATTTGTTGTTACATCAAAGGTATCAATTATTCCTTGTCTGCATGAGATTAATTGAAAAGAAAGGAAAAACAGCCAGTGTCACTAAAACTTGTTGCAAGGGAGTGAGAGAAAAAAATATATTTCTTATGGATATGAATTGCTTTCAAATGGCAGCAATCTATACAGCAGGCTTGATCTACCAAGCATCTCCTGAATTGCTTCCCCTCCTGAAAATGACTGGAGCAGAGTGGCTGGGGGAGCTGGCTGCTGCAGCGACCCTTACCCCTGTGCTCCTCGGACTCTCAGCTGCTTGGAAGGGAAGGCAGAAATGGAAGAAGGGGAAATAACAGGCAGACAGGAATATAACAACGATGTTTAAATAGATACTTCCCAAAAATGGAGCGGGAAAGAGCAGAAGATCAGACAGAGCAGATGTTAGCAGTGCCTCTCTCCACTGAACAAAGTATCCAGCGTGTTTGCTGCTGCTGTAGGCAAACATTGCTCATTGTCTGACAAGTCACATCTACAGTGTGTTTTACAGGCACTGAGCAGTGAACCAGATGCTTAAAATTAAATGGCGAACACTCCGTTTTTTATTACCTAAGTGTCATTCAGCAAATCTGCCCGGCTGCTTACCGCTGCTTACCAAAAGCTAATTTGGCAAAGAGCCCAAGGCTCAAGAACTTAAAACAGCTCGCTCCATGTAGATGGTGTCCGAGAGCATTACCCCCCTTCTGAACATGCTGCTTTTGGCAGCAGAGGCGTCCCACCAGCACAATGAGCAGCGCTGGGCTCTCCTTCTGCACACCGCCCCTGCCTCTAAAACGTGGCTCTTGAAGACACACTTACCCAGATGGGGCTCCCAAATCTACTTGGTTAATTTGGAAACAGGTTATTTAATTCAAAATAGATTTATTTCCACAGTGATTTTATTCATCAGTCAGTGGTGCAGTACAGGAGATGAATAGCACATGAGTCTCTACCCCAGACAAAAAACATAAGGATGTGTCTACTGGCTGCTTATTGTGAGTGGGAAAAATAAAAAAAAATAAATAAAAAAAATCCAGCCTTGCTTGTGAGTGAAATAAAGCTGCAATGTTTTGCTTTACTGCCATGCTGTGGAAAACACAGCACAGCATCCAAGCTAGGCTTCTTTTTCCACAGCGTGGCAGTAAAGAGAAGCAGCATAACTGCAGCCCACCTTGGGACAGTGAATGACCGAAGAAGGGTGACAACTGAAAAATGAAAACTAGAGTTTTACTACTACCCAAGTAAGGAAGACACAGTTTAAAGAGTGAACTGGTCATGCCACTTGCTGGGGAGGAGGGAAGACAAGGCCTGCTAACCTCACAGCTACTTAAAGGCAAGGATGCCCCTCTTCTCCCAAAGGATGCAGCTCTTCCTCCTTACCATCCACGTCTTTCTGTTTGGCTTAGGCCAAAACATTCGCCCCACTGATAATGTAGACCACAAACCTATGCACAGTAACAGCTGGGACAAAGCACTGCAAAACCAAGTACTTTTCTTTAGTGTGGGGAGCAGGGCTGTTAATCTAAAACAGTTACTAAAACTCAAAGAGGGGCACGGAAAAAAACAACACTGTCACAGCGTTATTGATAATTGTTGTGCAACGGTTTTAGCCAAAACCTTGATCTTCTGCAGCAGGTCCTTCCTTCACTTGCCACATAGGTTGCGGATGGTCCTGTTTCTTTGGCAGCTTCTATGGCCTCGTCCCTGTGACGAGGGCTCCTGGTGTTCAGCATGGCACCTACCAGCCTCCCTCCTCCTGCTCGCTGGGTCGGGTGCCACCAGCCTTGCTCATGCTGTTTTCAGGCTGGAGATGCGACTCCAAGTGTGCAGACAAGCAACTATTATTTTCAAACCATAATAATTTATCTTTGAGAATACTTATTAATTCACATAATAACTAAAGTTTTCCATTACTAAAGCTTTCCTATAAATTAAAGAAATAATAATCCTAGCAATTAATACTAATTGTGTTTTGTGCTGATGAGGACTGCCCTACTTCCCCCTTCCCGAGGCTCTGACTCCTTTGATCTGTCCATCCTTGTTATAAACATGAGCTGCAGGAGTGGCAGGTTCAAGGAGGAATGAAGCAAATAATTCCTGAGTGGAATGAAGCCAAAACTGGCAAGGAGCTGAGATGCCAACCTGAACTGTTCAGAAAAAATAACAGTAATAATAATGACTTTTTTTTAGTTATTTCTCCAAATAATCTTAACAAAAAGTGCATCTGAGAGTGCACTGGCAAAACAGTCTTCTGTCAGCATACAGTCAATCAGTGCTAATCTTGAACAATCACAAGAAACATACTTTAAAACGTAATTAAAAAAAAGTATTCTGATTTATTCCTTTTGCAAGTAACTTTGTTCCAGACAATATAATACTTGTGTGTGAAACTAGCCCATATTCTCCTTTTCCCTCATTTCCACACCCAACAGCTAATTAAAAAAAGATGACTACATCGAACACAGAAGATTACATTAGCAAACCCAATTTATTATTTCCAAATGAAAAAAAAAAAAAAGATAAAAAAAGAAACATAAATAAGAGAAAAGCAAACCAAAAAAAATAGGGGGACCAGTAAGAACAGTGAGAGAAAAGGATTCCAAGAAAAAGATGTCCAAAAGGATGTCAATACAAAGGAAAAAAAAACAAACCTCTGTTCAAAATATAGTCCTAAAGTGTATTCTAGCTTTTATTTCAAGGCTTAAATAGACAGATTGATAAGGGTAGGAAACACCACCACTGTAATTTTTTTATGGAGGGAAACAACACGCTTAGGCAATTTTTACTGGAAAAAAATAAAAAATAAAAAATGATAGCACTTTGTGCCAGCTATAGAGACTTCCAGAGCTTTTTTTGTTTCATTACGACCCTGTTATTAGATTCTCCTGTTTCTGAGCATACAAAGACAATATAATATACAGTGAATTTCTGCTGAGCATGATAGTTTTAGGAAGTATGACCTGCTTTTTCTTTCAGGTTTAGAAGTTACAGTACCCATTTCAGACGGGCTAGTAAATGCCACATCATTGGCATTCTCGTATTTTCCAATAAATGAGGTTCTGAAAGTGTAGCGTAAGAAGTATATAAACCAACTTAGATAATCAAAAACAGATATTCTTTGTAATGAAGTCACACTAACAAATCTAGGTTTAAAACAAAACAATCCTTTAAATGGCTGAGTTATTATCTTTTCCACCTTATCACCAAAACAAAACAATACAAAACAAACAAAAGACTACCACCCAAAATGCTGAACTGCTCCCCTTCCTCCTTCCTTTCGTTTGTGGGTGCATCTTCCCCATTTTTTTAGGTTTTGCTTAGCTGGGAGTGAGTATGCATGGCTGCCGGAGAGCTGCACTCCTGGCGAGAATGTCACAAAAGAAGCCAGCTGCCATTTTCAAGGCAGCACACAGGTTTCGGGCATCAACCCTACGACCACTAAAAACTGACCATAATGAAACACAACGACGTGACTGGCCGCTGCCGTTGCCCGCACTTCATCACCATGGCACGTTTACTGCAACCCCCGTGCTGCAACCTCATGGTGCCCCCCTCCCCAGCAGGGCGGGCTTGGCTCAGGAGAGAAATTTCTGGAAGGTCAGATTTGGGCTGCCTCCGCCTCGCTCCCTGGAGCATTGCGTGCCATGAGCAGCAGAGGAGCGATGTGGCGGTGCCCGGTGCCTGCTCCCCGCTCTGTCTGCAATCATTTCCATACCCACAGAAGCATGAAAGGGGCAGTGACAGACATGAAACCTCGCATGAAACACTGCGGAGGAGCTTCTGTCTGGTATTCACTGGAAATTAACTCCTTACTGACGTATGTGGCGCTCAGACAAAGCAGGACAGGGGAAAAGGGGGGCAGCGATGGGGCACGAGTTGTAAATCAGATCTGCAACCCAGCGTGGGGCGAAGCAGCGAGCGTCCATATTGACCTGCGCCTGAAAAAGGTGGGGGGAAACCTGTCTTCTTCAATTGTACACATAGATGAAAACAGCCCTACTCTATGGCTCATTCATCCCAAGCCAAGCCTTTGTTCAGGATACCGCCTCCCTGCCAGTGAGACAAAGCCAAAAACCAAAACATCTGCTCATTCAAGAAGTGCCATTCTCGCTCTTCTGCACAAAATGTTCTCTCTGGATTTTGGCTACAATGAAAAGTGGAGGAAAATTAAAATAAGGGGCATTAAACAGAGTGTGGCTTAGCTCTTCCACTTCCTCCCTCTGAAATGCTGCCATATAAGCACTGAAAATTAATCGTCGTATTTTGTACTTTTATACACAAATGACATTTATTTAAATTCAATGTCATTGCATGTTATAAAAAGACATTTTTGGTTTTTCTTTAATGAACAAATACACACAGAGTAAAAGACATCCATGCACACACACAGACAGATGAATATATATATATATATATATTTACATGTACAACGTAGAGATCATAACGGTATGGAATTAAACATGAGGTCCTGGAGGTCAATAAAATAGATGTACATTTCTTAAAAAAAAAAAAAAATTGCAAAAACTACTCAAATATTTTGTTTTATATCATATTTTAGATTATTTAAACTCCTCTATGCTATTCTATATGCATTTTTGCTCTGCTCACGTTCCTGTTTTCTTCTCATTTAATATTTACTGAGATTTAAGTGTCACATAGGTAATGAATGTGTCACATAATGAATGCAAATTACAGAATAAGTAAAAAATGGGAGAAAAATTCACCCAGCATAATGCAAAATATCCTCTCATAAAATAAAAGGACTATATATCTTCAGTATCACACCAGCTACTACTGAACAATCCTTGGATATCTTTCCAAATTATTTGGTCTATTCCCAGGCTTTTTTTTTTTTTTTTTGAGATTACGAGGAGATTTCTTGTTACTAGAAAGTGTATGTTACAGGGTAATGTTACCGGGTAATGATCTAAAAGATACACAGTTATATAAAAAATATTACTTTTTCAACTTTTGCTAAATAAATGTTCAATATAATTTTAAGTCACACTTCAGTATCTCTAACTGATATAAGACCTTTCCTTTCAATGTATTTCAACTCTGTACAACTCTTCTTGAGAAAAAAAAAAGGAGGGGGGGGAACGACAACAAACAACCATGAATTCAAAAACAATGTAGAGGAAAAGATCAGGGCAGAGAAGCAATGATTAAGGGAATAAAAAGCTAAAAAATTGTGCAGCTGCACAAGGGAAAAGCTGCCAATAATACGGCAAAGCAAAAACTCACTGCTGTAGAGAACTGCCAGATGAGGCACCTTAGGTGGAAGCACAGCCCCTGTGATAGTGCAGTGAAGCAACTGCTACAGGGATGGAGCCCCTGCGAAAGTTTGTGTTTACTATCCTCCAAAGCTTATCCTGTGCTGCCAGCACCCTCGTAGAGGAATATAGGTGCTTGAAGATATGAACCTGCCAGTGTACAGGCACCATCAGGCACAAGACAATGAGGAACCAAAGAATCACCCGGATGAAACCACTAAAAAGACACATTTTCCTTGTTCACAAGCTGCAAAACAAGCCTCATTTTCTTCAACAAGTCATAAAAGAACATAAAACGGGTGAAGAAAATTTCTGTGATGCCTAAGACTATATAGCCCTAACAATTTTCTCCTGCAATAAAAAAAATAAATAGTAATAATGGAAAACCTTGAGAAATGCAGAGATTTTATTAGTTTTATTAACTCAACAATATAAACTTGAATTATCTCAGTTTGTTTATTTGCTAGTTACTCATTTCAAAGTGCCTCTCAGTGCTAATGAAAATAAAATCTCAAGTGCTTTATAAAAGCAATGGGGTTGGCTGAAATGACTAGAGATTTTTATTTTATTTATGTTAAGATGTTTTCTCCTCATTTAGTAACTAAATTGTTAATTTAGGAAGCAGTAGTTACATTTTTATATCTCCTGTATTAGTAATGCTATCAGAATAATCAAAGCCAAGCAAACAAACAAAATGAGTATTAAAGTAAATATTATTTGGGCTATTACTTTTTATTTATTATCATTAGATATTTACTAATACCAGGATGCTGGAAAGGGGTATATTTAACCTTTTTCCCCCCACCTCTAAATTCTTTAACAGTATGGCATAGTGTGACTATTTATGCTTAATCTCTTTTTCCCTCCTCCATCTACTTGTTTTCCTGCCAGTTTGTGCTCCCAGCCTGAACTAAATTAAAAAACTATTTTCAACCGATTCAGAGCTATTTAAACTTATTACTCCTTCAAGGATATTTTTACTAGAAGCACTTCAGGAGTTAAATTGCTAAGTTAAAATCAAAGTAATGACCCCAAGCAGAGATTACTGAGTTGCAGAGTAAATTCATATAAATAAAATTGGACTGAAAGGCATTTCCCGCTGAACGATAGTGTCTCGATTAAATCTTGTACTGGCACTAAGCATGCCTTGTGGTTCTAACAGCCCATCACTTGCATTAAGACTATCACAAAGAGAATGAATACCAAACAAACCCAATCAGAACTTTGCCCTCAAAGCTGTGAAAGCCTCCAGTTTCCTAATATTTCCAGACCACTTGAATGACTGCCTCACAAAACATAAGGATAATTAAACTGACATGAAACAACTGCCTTGTTTAAATCCTAGGGGCAGTTTGTCTAACCTTCTGATCCCAGGGGAACCTGCAACCACTCAAGCACCTGTCTGTGGTCACTATCTGACAAACTTCACCAAAATATTCTTGGCAGCATATGGGACCATCTACTGTTTGCACTAACATGATCCATATTTTACTCTCATTTATGACATCCAGCAAATGAAAATCATACTCTCATCTGCAGATGTAAAACAATTTCATTATGGTTGAATATTCTGTAAGCATCGTCTAAGGGTATGAAAACCAAATATTCTGACCAGGTTGAAAGACCTGTTGTCTCTATAATTCAGTTCAATTTTTAATTTTTAAAATTCATAGGAACAGTAATTGCCAATGCAAAAATGGAGCATCTGTGACTTGCCTTTCAAAACAAAACAAAATAAAACGAAACACAAGAAGGCATGCCTGGAATTATTAGATGCTAAATCAGTTTTTGTTTTCAGAAAGATCATCATCCTGAATTTACTTAAAGCAATGGCAATTTTTTTTCACTGACTTCAGTGAGATCATGAGTTGGACAGAAAAATTGCAAAATATCACATTATTTATTATCCACACTTGCTGCCAATTTTCTCCCTTAAAAATAAAACAAACAACATTTTTTATTGTTAGGCCTTGTAAATGATTTGCTTTGCCAATTCTGTTCTTAATTGTGGTTACGAATTTCAAGTATGTTCAAATGTTTTGTAAAAGCCAATTTCCTTCTGTCATCTTGAATACTCTCACAGCACACAGGTTTGCAGTGGCAAAAAGATTTTGTTCCCTACCATATTATAAAATAATGGAACAACAAACTACAGAATCTAGAAGGAGCTTCATCAGTATCTTTAAAACCTCACTCTCCATCAGCATTATGTGATAAAACAAGAACTTCAAAGTCAAATGTCTGAAGGACAGATAAAAACAAAAAGCAGCAATACCTGTAAAAAGAGAATCTGCAAGTAGCATCACTTTTCCTTTAAAACAAAACAAAACAAACAAACAAACAAAACCTTTTGCATGCTTTCCCTGAAAATAATTTACATCTTGACTATTCCAGTATCATGATTTCTAACACCTTTCAGTTTAGGACCAACTGAAAAGCTCCTCCCCAGGAGTTTCTCTCATTGTGGAAAATGAGACCGCTCATCTGTCTAAGATCTTCTCGTCTCAGAAACAATTTGGCAAGACTGAACTGTGTATCTTCCAAACACTGATAACATTTGCATACAGTCCCATTTCATTCTAAAATGCATTTCTTTTGTTAGCTCATTTATAGGCATCTCTCGAAAGCTTTAGAATGACTTGGTAGTCCCAGCAAGGATTCCAAAGGGTCACTTCATTTTTAACTCTTGTAGTACAGTTAGTACATATTAACTGTACTTAGCATATTGCCATCAAGGGACTCAGGTTTATTGTTTCCATGTAACCTCAAGGGTTTCCGTTTTCGTCCTTAGAGCTCAATCACAGTTTTTCACACTCTGCTCCTGCCCAAGGATACAGCGGTGCTTACCTTTTTTTCTTTTTTTTAAGCCGTGTATTCACATGAATGTCAAGTGCTGATTGAGAACACATTCCATGATGATCCCTATTTTCAGTTAAAATACATACTTACAGTTTTAGATTTAACTCCCTGCCTTTTCAGTCAGAGTCATTTAGCTGGAATCAATCAAGTGTGTGATTAGAAATAATAACTCACAAGCAATGAATTCAGAAAGATTAGATCTTTGCCAAACTGCAAGTGTGGTAAACTGCTATGTATCCTCTCATACTTCTAAAGAATGTACTAAAAAAATACCTCAATAACCACAATTCTTGGACTTTAAAAACTGTATTTGTGACTTACAACACCCAACATTTAAATTCTGTCTTTCATAAGGTGCAATCAATACAGGTGTGGCTTTTCCTTGGATGGATCTCTCCTACTAACAGCAGCGGCTTGCTGTTGTTGAATTAGCTAGGACCAGAAACTAAAATTATGGGGAGACCTTCGGATTTTTTAAAAGTGAAATACTTAAATACCACAAGACAGAAAATCATTTGTTTTCAAGTAAAACCTACCACTCAAGATCTATAAATTAAAGCTGTGCATTAACAACATTTATGATATCATACTTAATGTTCAACTACCCCCTTTTAGAAATGACTGATCACTGTAAAGTATAGGTATCAAAAATAACAGAGTAGAGCTTCAGAAAAAGACATCTTTAAGAAGTAAAAAATTAAGTTAGCCTTTTCCTCAGGTTCTCTCCCTCCAGAATCAAAGGCCAAAAAAGGTTTTGTTTTGTTTTGTTTTTTAATGTTTTATTTAACCAAGTGAAGGACCAAATATCTGGTGTGCAGATTTCAGAACATTCAGCTATGCTCCACCTTGTTTATTTTAATAGCCTACCAAGAATTACTGATCTTCGGAGTAACCTACCAGGCTTGGACTAGCCTTAATGGGTGTCTGGCTTACTATCTCCTTACCATCTCCTTCCTACTTTTGCTGATAACAGAACACAAATATAGGATTTTAAAATCATTATTTAGTACCAGCTCTCAAGAAGTGTATAAAGCCCTACCTTTATTGTCTGTTTTTACTGATGGGATTCCTGACAGAATGAAGTTCAAGTTACTTGCATTAGTTTACTCAGCAAGCTAACCATCAGAACATCTGGAGATGCTCACTGCCTAACAGCCTTACTAGCTTGTTAGCTATCCTCATACGTGGACCTACCAATATTTCTGAGTCTTCATATGGTACATATTAAGGATCTTTTACAGTTTCCAGAGAAAGACAGGTTTCATAGGACATGCCACATAGTCCTGCTCCCTGTCAACTGCCCAAACAATCAAAAGAAAAGAAGCAAATCTCATCTTGAGCAAACTTCGAAATATACCTCTATGTCATTTTTTTTAAAAAGAACATTGGATATAAGAAGGTTTCTCCGTTACCGATCACCTACTAAAAAACAGTACTTAAATAGAAGACTCCAGCATTTTGCTGCATTTCCCACATAACGTGAAAAAACAGCTACACAACTGCTCTGAAAAATTTCATATCATCTTTCCAGAACAGTTTCTTAAATTGTAAACAGCACTGAAAAAATCTAGTTGAAGTGAAGGAGGATGAAGCACATATGGATTACCTTTCAAATCAGCATATTTTTAGCAAATAACTTTTTTTTTTTAAATTTGTTTTTCTTAGAATCTCCTGAAGACAGGAAACGCGACTTTCTCCCAAAAATAATAATAAGGGAGCCTATGCTCTTGTTTAGTGTATAATATAAAATGGTTTTAAAACATTTCATTATGATTTTGAATACATGTAAAGATAACTACCACAATTTAATAACCTAATTCCTGTGCAAGACCACACATAATCTGTGTTCAGTGAAACATTTATCTCACAGTAGTTTACATTCTGTCTGTAACTTTTATTGTCTTCACAGGAGGTATAGGTAGGACCGTGAGCATAAATTTAACTTTTATCTGGCACAAGCACCACAATTAAAATATTCAACCAATCAAAAACAATTTATTTTAGTAGCTCGCCTGCTCTCACACTTTGTAACATATAACATATTCCCACAAATTCCTACTATTGTACAAAAGGGACAGTTAGCAATAATTTTAAAAGGTCCTCACAGGTGCATTGGGCTATCCCCAAAAGCACTTAACCACAACTATCTTCCCCTCCACAAAATCTCCGTCACATAAACCTACAGAGCTTCCAGAGGTTTTTAGATATACATTTATAGAAAAATAATCACCAAAATAATTATTGAAAAATTATCTTGAAGTACTGTTAGGAAAGCACATTTATTACCCCTTAAGTGAGCTGGTCACACACAGTTATCAATCAGTACCATTTTTAGTAGTAATCTATTACCCACAGCTTTTACATTTATTAAAACAAGTGCAACAGAAGATTATTTTTAGTGGATGAAGGGAGGACAACATGACATGTCCAAGATAAAAAGTAAGCAAAGCAGCCAGATTTCTTTATCTAAAACTCAGCTGAAACCCAAGACTATAAGAACAATTCATTCTAGAGGTTGACCGCTATTTTATACAAATTTGGAAATTCATCAGAAGAAAAGAAATTGAATTGTTTCATCTGCTGCCCAAGCTGTCCCCTTCACAGACAAAAGAAAGAACTAAATCTGTTCCAAACAGGTACAAATTACATTTTTCCTTCAATTATAAATACAAAGCAAATGATTCTGGGGTCTAAATCTAAAATCTCTAGACAAGTAAAAATAATCCTTTTTCACTTAGAAAAGTGTCAGTGAAGTCAAAGAAATATGACTACTTGATTACAAAGATACTTTTCCAGACTAAGCCCTTAATTAGGTTTGGTTAGTATATGCTATTTTTAGAGGAACATTCAATAGTATTTAAGAATTTAAAAGTATTAT